>NC_057810.1:114380446-114609476 GCF_018294505.1 Triticum aestivum
GTCCTTCATATACGCGCTGACGGGTGGGCCCTATGGTAAAGTGCGCTACTGAATCTGGACCGTTTGGCTGGTCAATTGATCATGTTATCAACAAATTACGGAGCTGTATGGTGACCCAGTGACCGTATGATCACCCTAAAATGTACTCCTATTTTATTAACACAGTACAGACTCAAACTACCATTTCTTTCTTTCATATACGGGCTGACAGGTAGGCCTCACGGTTACGTGCCCCGATGGTGCAACACTAGTTGCGCCGCGTGGAACGTTTGACTGGTCAATTGATTGTGTCATCAACAAAATACGGAGTTGTACGGTTGAGCCAGTGATCGTATAATCATGACATTTATTTGTTTAACACGGTACAAACGCAAGGGCTTATATATACGCGCAAGCACTCACCGCTATAAGCGCACACACGCGAACCCTACCCCTATGAGCACCTTCGAGAGAGTGGGCCAGCATATATGATCTTGGGATTTTAGGAAGTCACCATAGGTGCCTCGTGGTCGAGTGGAACGTCTCCTGCCACTGAACGTGCATCGCCAGAAAATACTGAAATTAACACAAGATAAATGCAAGCACCAGGACTTTAACCTTGGTGGGCTCGAGAAACCACTGTCCTCCTAACCATCCAACAACATGTTGGTTGGCACGAGAAAATGTATGTGGTGACCGTGATGAGCTTATTCCGAAGTCCAGTGACCATATCGTGCTTTTGCTTCAAATACAATGACCATAAGTGTTGTCAACAAAATACGGAGCATGCATCAAATGCAAAGTCCGTCATTGTCATCAACAAAATATGGAGACGTATCGTGAGCTAGATACCGTTGTACTATTGTACATGCTTATTTTATTAGTGGCCGATTGCGTCTGTAGTGTGGTGGGCACATCATTTCTAGTTGTGGTGGGTCAACATGAAGACTCATGGGTCGGTTCCATCCTGCGCCACATATAGGTTGGACCAAGACGTGTTATACGAAGACCCATGTGGAGGACTCGGCATACAACATGAAGCTACCAGAGTCGCAGAGGACTATATCCCCACTGGTGATAAGCCGACTATATATGATTTTTAACCCTAGGCCCTTAGTATGTTATACAAGCATGGGGGCTAGTTCGTCGATAGTATACACACACGCACAATGCCTGGTATTCACGTGTACTTTGTACACACCCCTACCACTAATATACAGTAACAGGAGTAGGCTCTTTCTTCAACCGCAAGGGTCCAATCCGAAGTAGGGTAAAACTTTGCCTCGTATTACCATCCAGCCTAACAGCCAGGGATATCCTTCCGAATGATATGATGAAATCATATCTGCCAACTACTAAGAGTGAGGTGTGTCGGGGGGGGGGGCAATGTGTGCGAGAGAGGCCTAAAGATAATGTGCATGCGGGAGACACGTAGGCACATATATGTGCATATAGAGGGCTAGTAGAGACTGTGCGCCTGTATATATGCATGCGAGAGAAATAGTGTTTTCCAACTGAGATTAGTGAGAATATTCATTGACAGATAATAAAAAAAGGAAAACTCTAATATAATAGAAAATGAAATGAAACGGTCGACCCAGACATAGAAGGTTGACCCAGGCGGATATACGCTATAAAATATATACCGTAGCGAGCGTAGTTCAATAGTAAAATATCTCCTTGCCAAGGAGAAGATACGGGTTCGATTCCCGCCGCTCGCCCGCTTAATTTCTCAAAGTACTATGATAAAAAGTTTAGTCTAGTTAATTGTTTAACTACTTATATTAAATTAAGTATTAATTAGGTGTTAGTCTAGTGCCGTATCCCTTACTATGCTTACCCTTCCTTTGCATCCCACTCAAGAGGGCGCTCCGGAGGCAGAAATAGAACTCGCCAAGAGAGCTCCAAAAATTGGGTATTAACTGAGACAAACAACGGGCAAACTGTTTTTAAAGGGAAGGGAGAGGTAGACTGGTACATAGTAGTCAGAAAGAGAGAGAGAAAAATAGAGAGAGCATGTGCGTGAGACACGTCGACACCTTGAGAGAGATTGTGAGCATGTGTGTAAGAGAAACGCCGATGCATATAAAGTGTGTGCACTTATGCGTTTGATAGAGAGATATATAACTCGTTTGTGAGAACGGGGCAAGGCATAGTGCATCGACGTGTAAAAGGAGGTTCTATGCATTAAATTATAATATAAATGGCATTATTATTTTTGGATGAGATCATGAATTTTGCAAATTGCGTATGGACGAAAATTGGTTTATCAGACACCCATACTCTATTTAATTCTAGCATGTTCATGTGTTTATTTCATATTATCGATCCATAGAGTGAGAGCAGTTTGAAATACAGGCAATGGATGCTTTTGCAATTCATATACAAACATTAATTAGTGCACTCCATGTTGTTTGTGTGAAGCAGTTTATACATTTTTCACTTGCATGGATACATTCCAAATTGCTAGCTATGAAATAGAATACATGTCGAATTCAACATAAAGGGGGTTTCAAAGATTCGAATTCATAGGAAGTGCATTCATATATTTGAACCCGAGATAATGGCATTTGTAAATCAGATGTAAAAGGGGGCCTCAATCTTTGTTGTGAGTTTGAACATGCTATATATATTCATACGCATATCTAACTTCTTATTTTTTGCAACCAAGGAGATTATATTTGGAACCATGCATGAGCTAAGGTACGTTGCATATTTTTTAATATATACTGGTGTACAATGTATATTCAAATGTACCCCCTCCATTCCAAAATAATCGTAGCTTTAGGATTTTCAAGAGTAAAGATTTGTGAAGTTTGACAAATCCTAAAAGTTAAATTCAAGAGAACCGAAAACGTTAATGCTTCTGCTCCCAAATATTGAACGAAGCGCCAACTAGGCCTATGGTCACCCGGAACTACGCGATACTAATGTTTGGTGGTAGGAAATTACTGTCCTGACTCTGGCCCGTGTAGCCTATCGGCCCGATGTCCAAAGGTCTAAACCGGGGTAGGTTTGTAACTTCACCAAGACGCCAATCTCAACCGCCTTCGAGAAGCATTCATACGTCGTGGGCGCCTAAACACCCATGTGCTCGGCCAAAATCTATCCCGCCCACATTTGGGACACCTGACATGACTGTCCTACCCCCAACCCGCAATATGTCCGTAATTTTAGATGGGGGCAAAGTTTGTAACTTTCCCCAAATTTCAAACAAGCACCTCTCAAACCGAAACATTGTTCCCCCTTAGTTCCCCGCCTCCCTCTGTTTCCCCATTCATACTCCATGGGCGCGAAAACACCCTCTCCACAAGCCGCGAAACCCCAGCCTCCTCCCCATAGCGGCCAATCCACCGCCGCCCTCCTCCATCACGCTGGAGCCGGTACCGTGACGTCATCGTCCAACCCAACCGCAACCGCAACGCCCTCAAGGACTTAGCAGCTGAAGCCGAGGTAGAGCTGCCTCCACGACACCGACGCCGACGTGCGCCGTAGCAGAATGACTCCGACCACGCCGTCCTGCACCCCACTGCTGCGGCTCCACTGTCGCAACCATCCACGGCACCGGAGCTGTTCCGCTACGCCGTCGTTCACCACCTCAGATCTGCTTCCCTGCCACCGACACACAGCCACTGCACCACACTCAACAACTTGGCCATGGGTTCGTCCTAGGCTGCACCATCCTCCACAACTTCTGGTTTCCGGCGAACAACAAGAAGATCGTCAGAAAAACAGAAGGAGAACACGACACTGCCAGCAGAAAGAGGTACTCCTCTTCCCTTATTCATGCAAATATTACGCCTCCACTCACACCATATTCATCCCACGAAAGAAACTAGTTGAGTGCTTCTTACTACATCTTATTCGTGATACTAAATGCACAATGTTTCCTCCCTTTTACTATTTCACCTTTCCTAGAGGTCAGTAGACTGCCTGGATTTCAATTCAGGGTCAGTCGAACCGCAATTAAAAGAAGCAACAACCGCTTAGGCGCGCGGAGCACCTAGTCCGCTTGTTCCCCGGGGAAGCGGCGCATCGGTGTCTATCATAGGGGTGTGGGGTGCAGGAGCTGCTTGCGCCCGATCTGGAGGTCGGCGGGGCTTGAATGGATGGCCGGGGGGCGGTGCCAAGCATGGCGGTGCGGTGTGGTCAAGGGGAGGGCGCAGGAAGGGGAGGAATACTGGGTCGGTGGTCGCTGGCGTTTCGAGGAAGATCGTCAACACTGACTGGCTGGAGGTAGATGAAGGCGATCTGCCCGTTCTTCGTACATTGGACGGTGCAGAAAAAATGGACTGACCTATTTGCTTTCAGTCGACTGTTATTTTCATAGAATCCTGTAGTAATTTAGTGTGCCATGCATGTTATAGAGCTATCATATGTCTCCCGTCATTTATTTCCCACCGACCTGCTATCTGCTACCTTTACACTGTACTAATTGTGCGCACACTTCACCCATACTCACACTATTGTTTATTATTCATGGGTTTTTCAGACTCTGACGCGGTGTTGATTAGTGCAGAAAAGAAAAGACAGAAGTCACTATAGTGTAATTTGAAGATAAGCACTAAGCATTTCAGCGCTCTACTGGGTGCAGTGTAGCAGTTGGAGACAGTAAATGTAGCTCTGGAGTTGATGATCTCAATTGCTACACACAACCATCCTAGGTGCTTGCTTTAACTTCGCGCTGTCAAATGTGGTTGCATGTTGCATATGGTGTCTAGCTTGTATTGCTTCCAATTTTGTTAAATTGCATCTGCTTACTTTACACATTATACCTTTCATAATGACATGCCTTCCTATTTTTGATACATACTACATATGTCTATTAACCATGTTCGTACATCAAACTAATGCTCTTTTGTATCCCTCGTAAATCACTTATGATGAGACAGTCACCCGGGTGGGTTACTGTGAGACGCCCTACTTGTTTAAAGAGTGCAGTGTCATCCTCCCCACATGATTCTCAAGAAACAGCAAGGCTAAATGAATATAGTCAACGTAGCTCTCTAGTTGATCACCGCAATTCCCCCACACCACCATCGAGGTGCTTGCTCTTACTTGGCAGTGTGATATGTGGTTGCATGTTGCATATGGTTTCTACCTTGTAATGCTTCTAATTAGGGTAAACTACATCTGCTTAGTTAACACATTATACCTGTGAAAACGATATGCCTTCCTGTTTTTGGTACATACTACGTCTTTCTATTAAGCATGTTCTTACATCAAACTACCTTTCTTGTGTTTCCCTCATCAATGCTCCTAATTTGTTCAATTGCATCTCCTTAGCTTACACATTATACATGTGAATATGACACGCCTTCCTGTTTTTGGTACATACTACATCATCCTATCACACCATGTTATTACATCAAACTACTGTTCTTGTGTATCCTGCATCTATCGCTTATGATGAGACAGTCACGCGCGTGGGTTAATATGAGGCGCAATAGTCTTATAAAGAATGCAATTTCATCCTCTCCAAATGATTCTCAAGAAACAACAAGCCTAAATGAAGATATTGAAAGTAGCTCTGTACCTGAAGACCGCACTTCCCCTACACCACCATCACAGGTGCTTGCTCTAACTTCGCAGTGTGATATGTGGTTGCATGTTGCATACGGTGTCTAGCTTGTAATCCTTCTAATTAGGGTAAATTGCATCTGCTTAGTTTACACACTATATATGTGAATATGACATGCCTTCCTATTTTTGGTACACACTGCATCTATGTGTTAACCTAGTTCTTACATGAAACTACCTTTCTTCTGTATCTTTCATCAATCACTTACGATGAGTCACCTTTATTCATTGCATATTGCATAATATTTCTAGCCTGTTTCCATGTATTGCTTCTAATTTGGTCAAATACATTTGTTAGGGCACCCTTTTAATTTGGCAGAGTGATATTGGTTTCATCTTTCATATGGTTTCTATTTTGCATCGATTCTAACAAGTTCAAGCACCTTTTGCTTAGTTTACACTTTATACATCATACATGTCAATATGTCACGCCGTCCTGGTTTTCATACATATTCCATCCTCCTATCATGTGGCTGCCTTACATGAAAGTAGTGTTCGTCAGTATCATGCATCAATGAGTTCTGAAGAGCAAATTTTATTCCTTTTTCTTGTGGGTTTGACTTGACAAGGCAAAATCAAGAAATAGGAAGGAAAAGTGTAAGGAAGGCGATGATGGTGGTCCTCTGCAGCAACGTAAGCGGAGCATCTGTATCGATTCTCCTTGTACTGATAGTGCATTACAAGGTCCAAGTCTCCGCTCCCCTACTACACCATCCAAGGTGCTTGCTCTAACTTGGGAGTGTGATATGTGGTTGCATGTTGCATATGGTGTCTAGCTCGTATTGCTCCTAATTAGTGTAAACTGCATCTGCTTAGCTTACACATGATACATGTGAACATGACACGCTTTCCTATTTTTGGTACATACTATATCTGTCTATCACAATATGTTCTTACATGAAACTACTCTTCTTGTGTATCCTGCATCAGTCACTGATGATGGGAGACCTTTAAGTTGGCAGTGTGATATTGGTTTGCGTCTTGAATATGATATCTAGCATGTATTGCTTCTAGTTTGATGAACGCCACCTATGACGAGACAGTTTTAACTTGGCAGAGTGATATTGATTGCACCTTCCATATGGTGTATTGCAATGTTTCTAATTTGTTGACGTGCCTTCTACTTAGTTACCACATCATAGGTGTGAATATGTCAAGCCGTCCATTTTTTCGTACATATTCCATCCTCGTATCATGACTTTGCCTTTCATCAGAGTAGTGTTTGTCAGTATCATGCATGAATGAGTTCTGAAGAGCGAATGATATTCCTTTTTCTTGACGGTATGACCTCACAATGCAAAATCAATAAAGCTGAAGGAAATTGGCAAGGCATTGGATGATGGTGGTCCTTCCGAGCAACTGAAACGGATGTTCTCTACAGACTCTACTCCACCATCCTCCCAACAAGATTCGCAAGACAATGCAAGGCTAGACAGTCAACGTAGCTGTGTAGATGATGAGCACATCTCCCCTACTCCACCATCATAGATGCTTGCTCTAACTTGGCACTATTATATGTGGTTACATGTTGCGTATGATGTCTAGCTTCTATTGCTTCTAACTTGAATTGCATCTGCTTACTTTACACATAATGCATGTGAATATGACACGTGTTCCAATTTCTAGAACATACGTGTACATGATGAGCACATCTCTCCTACTCCACCATCACAGGTGCTTTCTCTTACTTGGAACTGTTATATGTGGTTGCGTTTTCCGTATGATGTCTAGTTTGTATTGTTTCTGATTATGTTGAATTGCATCTGCGTAGCTTACAACTTATACCTGCAACGATCACTTACCCATAAGACACATTTAACTTGGGACTGTGATGTAGGTTGCATCTTGCATTGTCTTCTAGCTTGTACTGCTTCTAATTTCTTGAAATCGCACTTACGATGAGACACTTTTTACCTGATAGAGAGATATTGGTTGCATGTTCATATGGTGCCTAGCTTTCATTTCTTCTAATTTTTTAGTAATGCCTTCAGCTTACTGTTTTTTCATACATATTCCATCCTCCTATCGTACATGTGAATTTGAAACGCTGTCTTTTTTTATATACTCCATCCTCCTATCCTGCGCTTGCCTTACATCAAATTAGTGTTCATCTGTATCATGCATCAACCAGTTATGCAGAGCTAATTTTATTCATCTTCTTGTGGTTTTGACTTCATAAGGAAATAGCAGAAAATAGGAAGGAAAAGAGTAAGTTAGGGGATGTTGGTGGTCCTCAGCACCGACGCAAACAGAGACTCTCTAGATTTGCCACTTCTACTGCTAATGAAGTTGAACTCCCAAGTCTACAAGATAAGTTCATCTCCCGTACTCCATCATCGCAGGTGCTTGCTCTAAGTTGACAGTGTGATAATTGGTTTCATGTTGCCTATGTTGTCTAGCCTGTATTTCTTCTATTTTGATTAATTTTCACTTGCCGAGTTTATACGTTATACATGTGCATATGACATGGCTTTCTGTGTCTAGAATACACTGCATCTATCTATCATACCATGTTCTTACCTGAAAGTACTGTTGTTGTGTATCTCGCATCAGTCACTCATGATTGGACGCTTTTAACATGGCAGTTTGATAGTGGTTGCATCTTGCATTGATTTCTACATTGTACTGCTTCTAATTTTTCGAATTGCCGCTTATGACAAGACACTTTTAACTTGGCAGAGTAATATTGGTTGCATCTTTCATATGGTGTCTAGCTTGCATTACTTCTATTTTCTTGAGAATCCTTCTGCTTAGTTTGCACATCGTAGCTGTGAATATGTCATGCCGTCCTGTTTTTCTTACATATTCCATCCTCATACGATTGTCTTACATCAAAGTATTGCTTGTCTATATCATGCATCAATGAGTTCTGAAGAGTGATTTTATTCTTTTGTGTTGTGGATACAGCTTGACATGGCAAAGTCAAAAAAGAGCAAGGAAAATAATATAGTAGGGAGTGCTGTTACTCGTCGGGTGAAACGGAAAAGGATTTGTGGTTGAGATTCTGCTGGTACTTATAGTGCAGTAGAAGGTCCAAGTCCACTGGCTAAATCTACAAACACAGTATCGCCTGCTCCACCAGTTGCAGCATTCACTTCAATTGTACCAGCATCTCAACCAGTTACTCGTTCGTTTGCTCCGGAACTGGCCAGTTCCCAAGCTGCCTTCAAACCTAACACTACTTCTGAAGCAGTGCTGACACAATAGGACTTGGCAAGATGAGATGAACCTCATGAGCATCAACACCAAGACGGTACCTGTCACGCCCAATATGCGACCCTATCCAAAAGGAACTCGAAGGTCCCACCAAGGATAGAACCGCATATTGAAACGCTTTTGCAAGGTGGATATCATTACATCAACATTACATAATAGGTGGGGATACATACAAAAGGCATACAATGCCACACGAATACAACATCATCATACATAAGATCTGTGACACCCCAAAAATTTGGCCTTGTTTTATTAAGTTAAAATTTTGCCAGGAATTAAACCATTTGATAGACCATTTTACATAATTTGACCTTGGATTTTTGAGCTCCATTTTGCTTTTTTTTGTTTAAATCTTTTCCTTCCCTGTTATAATGAGTTTTCCAAAAAGAAAACTTTTCAAAAATGTTGTTGGACTTATTTAACCTCTCAAGAAAAACTTTCCTTTTATCAGTATAACTAATTAACTAACTTAATTGCTTGATCTTTACTTTCCTGAAAATAGTTTTTTCAAGGTTAAATGGCCATATTTGAACTACAACCATTTGATAGATTCACTTAAAATTTCCACAAAAATTTGGAGATGTCATGTGATGTTTTTAAATCACTTTTATGCAAAAATATATTTCATTCACTAAATATTTTGAGCCCTGCACTCCATTTTTCTTCTCTGGTCCAGACTGCATTTTGCACTACAACCTATTTAAATATTTCTTTAAAACTTCTACCAAAATTAAGGGAGGTCAGTAGGAGCCTGTTATTCCACTTTGTGCAAAAATCCAGGGTTGTTCTTTGAAATTATTGAGTGAATCAACCTCTTTTCCATTCTGGTCCAATTTGAGGATTTGTACAGCAACCACCATTTTAGTTGCTCCTATACCCTTAATTATTTCTCCTACTTGTAGTCCCCCTTGTTAAACCCTTAAGTCCAGGAGCATGCACCTTTCAGATCATTTTTGGTTCATGAAATAATGCTATTTTTTTCCTGTCCAGAAATGTAGTTTTGTAAAACTTGCACTAGCAAGTTTCCCCTTTTGTCCAACTAACCTCACCACACTCTTTTGCATCTAAAGAGACCCCCATCTGGAGTTTTTGGCCACCCCAAGACCTGCCTATGTGCATGTGGCATTTTGCCAAACACCTGGAGAGCATGACCAGTTCTGGCATGAGTGTGGCATTGCACTGTGAACTTGCACCTCTGATCAAACCAGCATGTCCACTAGACTCCCCGTTGCTCCTAACCTCGATCTGGTAAATCCCATCCTCACCTGCGACCTGTAGCTTGCCTCGGCATTGTGTCGAACACCTGGTGTGCGTGCACTGGACGCGCCCAGAGCGCGCGTATTGCAGCCGCGCGCCCGAGCCGACACGCTGGCCCCACGACTTTGGCTCGCTCTGAAGCACCTCGCCACGCACTCCCCTTCTCACCGCAACACGCCAAGCAGCCCCGCCGCGCCCGGCAGGCCAAACACTAGCCGCCGCCGCCGGCCGACAGCCCTGCGTCGTGCAGCGCCGCCCAAGCCACCCCGGCTCGCCACCTGGCCCCTGGAGCAGTGCCCTCTCGTCCACTAGCTCTTGCCGTCATCCCCAGCCGCGCCACGTTGCCCTGCAAGCTACAGCGAGGCGGTTCGCCGGAGAGCTTATCCGGCCGCCGCAGCACCGACCTCGACGAGCTATAAGAGGAGGCCCCGAGCCACCCCGGGCACGCAGGAAGCCTTAGAGTGCTCCCCTAGTCCTCCCATGGCAGCCAATCGACTCGGGGAAGGTCTTCATCCCCATCTCCGGCAACGGCAGCCGCCACCACTGCCCCGGCCAATTCGGCACCACCAGGGCCTCCCACTCTTCATTCTCTCCACCAAGAACCCCCTCATCCTCCCGTAAACCTTCCCCCTACTCCATTTCGATCGAGAACCACCGCCGCCCCGAAACCTCTTTTTCCCGAAGCTTCCCTCCGCCGAGGAGCTCGCCGCCGACAGCTCACGCCATCCCCGCCGACCCAGCGACTACCGGGAGGACCGCCTCAACCTTGCGGATCCATTCCCACCCTCGGGGGCCCGCGAGGAGCAGCCAAACGCCGGCGACGATCGCCGGAGCTCCGCTCTGCTCGGGCAAAGGAGGGAGACGACGCGCGGCGACTGGTCAAACCTGACCAGTGGGCCAGGCGGGCCCACTGTCGGTGACCCAGCTCCGCCTCCACGCGTTTAAGTGGAAGCGTAAAGACCCTAAGTACGTCTCCCGTTTTCGAAGACGTATTCTGCCGAAACGTTTCCTTTTTCTATTTTATTTTAAAAACAGATTTTGACCAAATCTTTGACTGGCTATAACTTTTTAAATATAACTCCAAATGAGTTGATTCTTTTTCCTACCTTCCTCAAATTTGATCTAGTTTATTTTAAGATTTATTTGAAAAAATTTCAAACAACTTTTTTGTTCTGTTTTTGAAATATGTGTTAATTCATATATATTTTAAATAGGATTTTGGGAGAAAGAAGAAACTTTCAAAAGTTTTGGAGTGCACCCTGCCTTTCCACACATTGAAGGCAAGCATTCTGAACCCCGTCTTAATAACTTTTGAAGTGATCATTGATGCATTTATAACACCACCGCATTTCGAAGGACTTGTTATTTCATGTGATATGATCATATGCATGGGTGCATGTTACCGATTTCCATGCTGTTGGTAATGGACACACTGGTGACGATAATCACCCTCATGAGCTTTACATGCATACCGGCAGGAACCCGGGAAAACCTCTGCCTTGGGTAGGTATGAGGTTGTCGCCGGTCTCCGTCGGGACGGTTCTGTCTGGTATGGCATGGTAAGGTGATATGAGTGGTGACTCTGTTTGATGAAATATATTTGTTATACTAATCATGCAGGGAATACTTGGACCTCCTGAGTCGACCGTAGATCGAGTCTTGTTCCAGTAACCCCCATACTTGTTTCGTGCTACCACTCGTCTCTACAGCAAGTAGAGTACGGTTCAGTAAGTTGTCAACCTCTTTCTAGCACACACCGTACAGAGAGGCCATGGTGGAAGATACTGGTTGTAACTGGTAGGCAGGCCACCTGGTCCGGGAGCATGGGTGTTTCCGGTTGGGACCGAGAGGGGAGGCCACCCCTTAGAGCGCGCGATATAAATTTGATCCCATGCTACGCGAGGCTGTAGCCTCCCCACTTAGAGTTTGCTTAACAGGTGTCGTGTGTGATTCCAGACACGTGTGTGATAAGCTGGTGTGTGCAAGTTAGGTGTGTTTTCAACAAAAAGACCGTAGACGGAATTAGTCCCGATGGACTAAAGAAATCCGTTACTCGTGGGTAAAGAGTACACCCTCTGCAGAGAATAAACCTATTCAAATAGCCGTGTCCATGGTTAAGGATTACAGTCTGGGATGGGTCAAGTGTCGGTCTTAGTGTCGGTCTTCGGAGGTGAAACTGTTAAACAGAAATGGAATTACTACTTGTGACTTGTGATAACTATGAATTATTATTATTGTTGACTAACCCGTGATATTATTGTTATTATCGGGTATCTCTGGGATGGTGCTACCTCCGGGATATCCACTATGATTGTTTATTTTTAAAGCCCTTTATGTGGTGTCGCTCAGACGCCCGACTGTGGCATTTCTTTTAAAGCCCTTTATGTGGTGTCGCTCAGACGCCCGACTGTGGCATTTCTTTTAAAGCCCTTTATGTGGTGTCGCTCAGATGCCCGACTGTGGTATTTCTTTTAAAGCCCTTTATGTGGCGTCGCTCAGACGCCCGACTGTGGCATTTCTTTTAAAGCCCTATATGTGGCGTCGCTCAGACGCCCGACTGTGGCATTTCTTTTAAAGCCCTTTATGTGGCGTCACTCAGACGCCCGACTGTGGCATTACTTGTTATTTGTTTCATAAGTTATTATACTACCATGTTATTGCAGTTTTAGAAATAACTTGCTTGCACGCATCAGAGTTTCATTCATCTATTGTGACTGACGTCGTGAGCATAAAATATTTTCAGCACATCATGGTTATATTATACCTGTGTTCATAATGTTTGCGAGTACATTCAAAGTACTCACTGGCTTGTCCCTGGCTATTGTCTTGGCCAGATCTTCTTGCACGGAGAATAGTGACGCGATGACAGCCCCGGAACCTAAGCAATGGAGAT
Organism: Triticum aestivum; assembly: GCF_018294505.1. Classification (NCBI taxonomy): domain Eukaryota; kingdom Viridiplantae; phylum Streptophyta; class Magnoliopsida; order Poales; family Poaceae; genus Triticum; species Triticum aestivum. The sequence continues at coordinate 114,393,372 of NC_057810.1, forward strand.
AGCAGCCTCGCGAAGATAGGAGTTAACCTGGTCAGCTGTTCCTGTGGGAATTGGAGTCCCATAGACACTGATGATCCACAAATCGCTTCCGCCATCAACCACTAGAAACCATTTGTTGTACTCACAGGCCAGAATGGTCTTGTACTGCATATTTTGTATGTTGCTTGGAATTTCTGTATCAAGTTGGAGCCTCATCAGCTAACAGTAATCCTGGGGCTGATGAGCACGACGGTCTTTTCTGGAAATTTATTACCCGGAAAACCCGGTCGTGGCAGGCTTGGTATCAGAGCCAGGCTGACCATTGGCTAATCCTATCTTAGCCAGGTCAATAAACTAGGCAAACCAACCCACCAGACCTTAACCAAACCCCAGCCAAGCTTCTCGTGTAAGATAGCCACACAGTGACCCAACACTTTTGGCAGTCGGTGCCCAACCTATCAACCTAACCTGTCACTCATGTGCCAGTGACCGGCCCCTAAATAGTCCTTTCGCGCAAGCGTTCGAAGGAAGACTCCGTCCCCTTTTTCTTATAAAAAAGGGCACGCTAGCCTCAATCCAGCACAGCACAGCCGCTACCCCCAAACCGAGCCACAATGCCTAGACCTATAGTGCACAACGAAACCACAACAACCAACCTTGGAGGTTTTGTGACCATCCTCGCAAACCTCACCCGTCGTGCCTACGCGTTAGAGGAGCCACCAGAATATGTTGTGTATCAAGGACCCATGAGCGGTGAAGACCGCCAATTCTGGGCCACTGTGCATATTTACGGTAGGAGTCTAGCACCCGAGCGTCCCTACCGGTTCACCGGAAGAACAACTTCCTTTGAGCCACAAGCCATCCAGCTAGCCGCTCGAGAGGCTATAGTTCATCTCAGGCACTTGTCGCCCAGAGTTAACTGTCGCTCGTTCCACTACTACCCCAGACGAGAAGGGTATGGTAGACCACCCCAAGTCACCAATGGAGACCACGAGACGGACCCCGCATTGTTGCACCTAGTGCGCTATGTAAGTGCACTAGAGGCACTGTTCGACCAGATCACTATTGATCTGATCGCAGCTCGTGGAGAGTTGGTTCGTCGAGCCCCGGCGAGAGAAGAAAACGAGCCCAACACCGACAACCCAGTCGTGCTGTTTGGACAACCGATCGAGACCCCGAGATCTGCCCCAGCCATCGGCCAAGGTGCTGCGATAAACCCAGAAGTGCTTCGTCGCATATTGGGAGCACACTCCAATGGGGTTGTGGCCAACAATCCCCGCAATGGTCATTCTCACTACCCCGACCCTGCAGTTCCTCCGCCATCTCCGACTAATCCCGGCAGAGAGACACGTGGAGAAGCCTCGACATCCACCAGGCACGCCCGTTTAGACATAAATGAGGTAGACTGAGCCGTATGAGTAGTACCAAGTTTCAATGTATCCTCGCTTTGTAATCATGCGACCGCGTATATTAACGCGGCTTGTCTTTGTGCCTCTGTGTTGATAGTAGCCTTGCATGTTTGGTCAGCGCATAGCTGCATATTTTTCCGGGCACAACTACCAAAACCAGCCCGACGACAACCACAGTAACACATCTCTTTATGAGATATGTGTATCTCTGACACTGACCTGACCTTTGGATCCAAGCTGGCAAATTTATTACCTTTCACCACGGTAAAAATGATCCAGCTCCATTGGTATATAAAGGCCACCTTGTGACCTTACCCAGCAACCCCCACCTTGTACACCACACTCGCACTTTTTCCTGTCATGCCGAACCCCAGCATTCATCTGAGAACCCCAGATGCAACCCCAGGTAGCTTTGTCAAATTATTGTGGGATTTTACCCGCAGTACCATGGGTTCTACCCAGCCACTCCAGTCCGAGCTGTTCAAATCAAGGATCACCCCATCCACCTCGGAATATTGGGCAGCAGTACACATTCCTCCTGTAGACCCCAACCAAGATCCAATAGAAGTTTCCTTCGTGGGGAAATCTATGCCAACCCCACACTTGGCCATAGAGGCTGCTGCGAAAGAAGCGATTGCTCGTCTTCGATCCGCAGTACCCTATGCCCGCGAACGAGGATATTATTACTTTCCGAGTCGTGCAGCACCCGAAGAAGTAACGTCTTTTCCCGGTGGGCGTATTGAGAGAGACCCAGTTCTGGCCAACCTTATCCAGTACATCATTGCTCAAGAGCATTTAAACCAGCGCGTGATGGATTATCTCCAGAGCCTCGCAGATTTAAATCCTCAGGTTGCCATCAGCAGACCACTGAGGCCCGACACGGAGAGACGCATACATCGACTGGTCAATCCACTTCCTCCGATTGAAGAAGAATGTATTCCTTTACCAGAGACATTTTATCAGGACCCCGTCCAGTTACCGTTTTCTTTTTAGACGTCACTACTATATTTGTTCTTTGCTGCATTTATTTATGTGTGTGACTAATGCGTAATACCCTGAGTTTGTACGACGAGTTAATTATTTGGCTTCTGCTCATGTGTGTAGTTTTGTTATGGTTTACGCTCCTTTAAAGTAACTGTCTTCCCCTCGCGAAACCCTGGAGTGAGATTTTCTTTTCCCGGAGTTGCTACATCTCCACTTTCTCACGACGTGGATTATTTAATTTCACTCAGCACCACGAGCAGACTCACAACCATAAACATACGGACTCATACACTGTTTGCAAAACTTTGCAACGGTGTTACATCCAGCTAATCACCCCCTAACAACAGTAGCACCCGACACACTCCATCTACTCCTCATGATCACCACCACCGCGGAGAACCAACACCCGAGCCACAGCATCGCGATACTCGTCGAAGATCATCGCGCACAGGAGCACAGAGAGCCCCAGCAGCGTCGCCAGCCCTCCGCATATCAGGATCACAAACCAGTCCGGCATCGCCTCCGCCTTTAGAGCCTCGACCGAGCTTCTGTAAGCAGTAGAGGAGAAATAAGGAGGAGGAGAAGTGAGGCCAGGTGTAAGGAGGAAGAGAGAGGCACCCCGGCCGTTTTTATAGCTCAAGCTCGGTGTACGGTGGACGAAGTCCACCAACGCCGCTCGTCGCCGATCGCGGGTGTTCGGAGTCGAATCCACGAGCAGTGCCGATAGCGCACTGGCCCGCGAGGTGAGTGCACGCTGCACCAGCAGCTAGCACGCCGCGCACTACCACGGTACGGCCTAGATGCCCTACGCATTAGGCATCGCCGGTGGAGAAAGCGCGAGAAAGCGCGCGGGAGAGAGGAGGAAGAAAGGTCCAGTGGGAGAAGAAGAGGAGACTGACAGTGGACCCCGGGTCCACCTGTCAGCCAGAGAGAGCACTATGCTCTCGGGTGCGATCAGCGTATATCTAAATTTAGGAGTTATTCTAAATTTTTATCCAGCGTAGAAATCACCCATTTTTGTCCCGAACCGTAGACTCTTCCACGCAGCCCTAGTTTTCACACTGTGGTTTTTCACCACTTATTGCCCTCTCACTGTAGCTACATCTTTATTGCGTAAAATATTCTCTTAACACCGCTTTCAGCAAATCTCGAGGACGAGATTTTTCTTAAGGGGGATAGTATTGTGACACCCCAAAAATTTGGCCTTGTTTTATTAAGTTAAAATTTTGCCAGGAATTAAAACCTTGGATTTTTGAGCTCCATTTTGATTTTTTTTTGTTTAAATCTTTTCCTTCCCTGTTATAATGAGTTTTCCAAAAAGAAAACTTTTCAAAAATGTTGTTGGACTTATTTAACCTCTCAAGAAAAACTTTCCTTTTATCAGTATAACTAATTAACTAACTTAATTGCTTGATCTTTACTTTCTTGAAAATAGTGTTTTCAAGGTTAAATGGCCATATTTGAACTACAACCATTTGATAGATTCACTTAAAATTTCCACAAAAATTTGGAGATGTCATGTGATGTTTTTAAATCACTTTTATGCAAAAATATATTTCATTCACTAAATATTTTGAGCCCTGCACTCCATTTTTCTTCTCTGGTCCAGAGTGCATTTTGCACTACAACCTATTTAAATATTTCTTTAAAACTTCTACCAAAATTAAGGGAGGTCAGTAGGAGCCTATTATTCCACTTTGTGCAAAAATCCAGAGTTGTTCTTTGAAATTATTGAGTGAATCAACCTCTTTTCCATTCTGGTCCAATTTGAGGATTTGTACAACAACCACCATTTCAGTTACTCCTATACCCTTAATTATTTCTCCTACTTGTAGTCCCCCTTGTTAAACCCTTAAGTCCAGGAGCATGCACCTTTCAGATCATTTTTGGTTCATGAAATAATGCTATTTATTTCCTGTCCAGAAATGTAGTTTTGTAAAACTTGCACTAGCAAGTTTCCCCTTTTGTCCAACTAACCTCACCACTCTCTTTTGCATCTAAAGAGACCCCCATCTGGAGTTTTTGGCCACCCCAAGACCTTCCTAAGTGCATGTGGCATTTTGCCAAACACCTGGAGAGCATGACCAGTTCTGGCATGAGTGTGGCATTGCACTGTGAACTTGCACCTCTGATCAAACCAGCATGTCCACTAGACTCCCCGTTGCTCCTAACCTCGATCTGGTAAATCCCATCCTCACCTGCGACCTGTAGCTTGCCTCGGCATTGTGTCGAACACCTGGTGTGCGTGCACTGGACGCGCCCAGAGCGCGCGTATTGCAGCCGCGCGCCCGAGCCGACACGCTGGCCCCACGACTTTGGCTCGCTCTGAAGCACCTCGCCACGCACTCCCCTTCTCACCGCAACACGCCAAGCAGCCCCGCCGCGCCCGGCAGGCCAAACACTAGCCGCCCCCGCCGCCCGACAGCCCTGCGTCGTGCAGCGCCGCCCAAGCCACCCCGGCTCGCCACCTGTCCCCTGGAGCAGTGCCCTCTCGTCCACTAGCTCTTGCCGTCATCCCCAGCCGCGCCATGTTGCCCCGCAAGCTACAGCGAGGCGGTTCGTCGGAGAGCTTATCCGCCGCCGCGGCACCGACCTCGATGAGCTATAAGAGGAGGCACCGAGCCACCCCGGGCACGCAGGAAGCCTTAGAGTGCTCCCCTAGTCCTCCCATGGCAGCCAATCGACTCGGGGAAGGTCTTCATCCCCATCTCCGGCAACGGCAGCCGCCACCACTGCCCCGGCCAATTCGGCAGCACCAGGGCCTCCCACTCTTCGTTCTCTCCACCAAGAACCCCCTCATCCTCCCGTAAACCTTCCCCCTACTCCATTTCGATCGAGAACCACCGCCGCCCCGAAACCACTTTTTCCCGAAGCTTCCCTCCGCCGAGGAGCTCGCCGCCGACAGCTCACGCCATCCCCGCCGACCCAGCGACTACCGGGAGGACCGCCTCAACCTTGCGGATCCATTCCCACCCTCGGGGGCCCGCGAGGAGCAGCCAAACGCCGGCGACGATCGCCGGAGCTCCGCTCTGCTCGGGCAAAGGAGGGAGACGACGCGCGGCGACTGGTCAAACCTGACCAGTGGGCCAGGCGGGCCCACTGTCGGTGACCCAGCTCCGCCTCCACGCGTTTAAGTGGAAGCGTAAAGACCCTAAGTACGTCTCCCGTTTTCGAAGACGTATTCTGCCGAAACGTTTTCTTTTTCTATTTTATTTTAAAAACAGATTTTGACCAAATCTTTGACTGGCTATAACTTTTTAAATATAACTCCAAATGAGTTGATTCTTTTTCCTACCGTCCTCAAATTTGATCTAGTTTATTTTAAGATTTATTTGAAAATTTTTCAAACAACTTTTTTGTTCTGTTTTTGAAATATGTGTTAATTCATATATATTTTAAATAGGATTTTGGGAGAAAGAAGAAACTTTTAAAAGTTTTGGAGTGCACCCTGCCTTTCCACACATTGAAGGCAAGCATTCTGAACCCCGGCTTAATAAATTTTGAAGTGATCATTGATGCATTTATAACACCACCGCATTTCGAAGGACTTGTTATTTCATGTGATATGATCATATGCATGGGTGCATGTTACCGATTTCCATGTTGTTGGTAATGGACACACTGGTGACGCTAATCACCCTATTAGCTTTACATGCATACCAGCAGGAACCCGGGAAAACCTCTGCCTTGGGTAGGTATGAGGTTGTCGCCGGTCTCCGTCGGGACGGTTCTGTCTGGTATGGCATGGTAAGGTGATATGAGTGGTGACTCTGTTTGATGAAATATATTTGTTATACTAATCATGCAGGGAATACTTGGACCTCCTGAGTCGACCGTAGATCGAGTCTTGTTCCAGTAACCCCCATACTTGTTTCGTGCTACCACTCGTCTCTACAGCAAGTAGAGTACGGTTCAGTAAGTTGTCAACCTCTTTCTAGCACACACCGTACAGAGAGGCCATGGTGGAAGATACTCGTTGTAACTGGTAGGCAGGCCACCTGGTCCGGGAGCATGGGTGTTTCCGGTTGGGACCAAGAGGGGAGGCCACCCCTTAGAGCGCGCGATATAAATTTGATCCCATGCTACACGAGGTTGTAGCCTCCCCACTTAGAGTTTGCTTAACAGGTGTCGTGGGTGATTCCAGACACGTGTGTGATAAGCTGGTGTGTGCAAGTTAGGTGTGTTTTCAACAAAAAGACCGTAGACGGAATTAGTCCCGATGGACTAAAGAAATCCGTTACTCGTGGGTAAAGAGTACACCCTCTGCAGAGAATAAACATATTCGAATAGCCCTGTCCATGGTTAAGGATTACAGTCTGGGATGGGTCAAGTGTCGGTCTTAGTGTCGGTCTTCGGAGGTGAAATTGTTAAACAGAAATGGAATTACTACTTGTGACTTGTGATAACTATGAATTATTATTATTTTTGACTAACCCGTGATATTATTGTTATTATCGGGTATCTCTGGGATGGTGCTACCTCCGGGATATCCACTATGATTGTTTATTTTTAAAGCCCTTTATGTGGTGTCGCTCAGACGCCCGACTGTGGCATTTCTTTTAAAGCCCTTTATGTGGTGTCGCTCAGACGCCCGACTGTGGCATTTCTTTTAAAGCCCTTTATGTGGTGTCGCTCAGATGCCCGACTGTGGTATTTCTTTTAAAGCCCTTTATGTGGCGTCGCTCAAACGCCCGACTGTGGCATTTCTTTTAAAGCCCTTTATGTGGCGTCGCTCAGACGCCCGACTGTGGCATTTCTTTTAAAGCCCTTTATGTGGCGTCGCTCAGACGCCCGACTGTGGCATTACTTGTTATTTGTTTCATAAGTTATTATACTACCATGTTATTGCAGTTTTAGAAATAACTTGCTTGCACGCATCAGAGTTTCATTCATCTATTGTGACTAACGTCGTGAGCATAAAATATTTTCAGCACCTCATTGTTATATTATACCTGTGTTCATAATGTTTGCGAGTACATTCAAAGTACTCACTGGCTTGTCCCTGGCTATTGTCTTGGCCAGATTTTCTTGCACGGAGAGGAATGACGCGATGACAGCCCCGGAACCTAAGCAATGGAGATAGCAGCCTCGCAAAGATAGGAGTTAACCTGGTCAGCTGTTCCTCTGGGAATTGGAGTCCCATAGACACTGATGATCCACAAACCGCTTCCGCCATCAACCACTAGAAACCATTTGTTGTACTCACAGGCCAGAATGGTCTTGTACTGCATATTTTGTATGTTGCTTGGAATTTCTGTATCAAGTTGGAGCCTCATCAGCTAACAGTAATCCTGGGGCTGATGAGCACGACGGTCTTTTCTGGAAATTTATTACCCGGAAAACCCGGTCGTGGCAAGATCAACATCCGACTACGGATGAAACACAAATAGAAACTCAAACGACATCCACCCTGCTAGCCCAGGCTGCTGACCTGGAACCTATCCCCTGATCGAAGAAGCAGAAGAAGAACTCAACGCAAGCAAGCATCGCTCTCGCGTCATGATCATCGCAACAACCTATACCTGCCACTGTTGTTGTAGTAATCTGTGAGCCACGAGGACTCAGCAATCCCATTACCATGGGTATCAAGACTAGCAAAGCTCAAAGGGAAAGGAAGGGGTAAAGTGGTGAGGCTGCAGTAGCGACTAAGCATGATATGGTGGCTAACATACACAAATAAGAGCGAGAAGAGAACAAGCGGAACGGTCGTGAAACTAGCAATGATCAAGAAGTGATCCTGAACTCCTACTTACGTCAAACATAACCCAGAAACTGAGTTCACTTCCTGGACTCCGCCGAGAAGAGACCATCACGGCTACACAAGCGGTTGATGCGTTTTAATTCGGATCTGGTGTCAAGTTATCTACACCCGGACATTAACAAATTCCCATCTGCCTATAACCGCAGGCACGACTTTCGAAAGATTATACCCTGCAGGGGTGTCCCAACTTAGCCCATGATAAGCTCTCGCGATCAACGAAGGATATACCTTCTCCCAGGAAGACCCAATCAGACTCGGAATCCAGGTTTACAAGACATTTCGACAATGGTAAAACAAGACCAGCAAGGCCGCCCGATGCGCCGACAATCTCGATAGGAGCTGCACATATCTCATTCTCAGGGCAACACCGGATAGGTCAGCCTACGAGTAAAACCAGCCCAAGAGTTGCCCCGAGGTGGCCTCGCAGTCTGCCCGGTTCGGACCAACACTTAGACAAGCACTGGCCCGGGGGAGCTAAAATAAAGATGACCCATGGGTTGGCCGACCCAAGGGAAGGGTATAGGTGGTAGTGAGGAAAATGGTAAAACCAAGGTTGGGCCTTGCTGGAAGAGTTTTATTGAAAGCGAACTGTCAAGGGGGTCCCATAAATCACCCAACCGCGTAAGGAACGCAAAATTCGGGAACATAACACCGGTATGACAGAAACTAGGGCGGCAAGAGTGGAACAAAACACCAGGCAAAAGGCCGAGTCTTCCACCCTTTACCAAGTATATAGATGCATTAATTAAAATAAGAGATATTGTGATATCCCAACATAAACCTGTCCATCATGGGGCAATCTTCAACTTCACCTGCAACTAACAACGCTATAAGAGGGGCTGAGCAAAAGCGGTAACATAGCCAAGCGACGGTTTGCTAGGAAGGGTGTCAAAGGTTAGAGGTTCATGGCAATTTGGGGGGCTAGAAGAGCAACAGATAGGTAACACAGCATAGCGATAGAACGAAGCAACTAGCATAGCAATGATAGTAGTGAGTTCCAGGGTGGCGGTCATCTTGCCTGAAATCCTGCAAGGAACATGAACGAGTCCATGAAGAAGACGAACGGATGAAGCCGAACCAAGCGTAGACGAACGAATCCTCACGATCGCAACGAAACAGGAACTATCGAAAAGAAGCACACAACAAGGTAAACACACCACACATGAATAAGGCATGATGCACAACAAGCATGATGCATGACAAGGCTACATGAAGCTACTCATGGCAATAGATGATGCAAACAAGAGCAACACATCAAGGCAAGTTTAAATGAGGCCGGGAACAACATATAACAATTCCGGTAAGTCCTCATATGCATATTTCGAAATTTGGCCAGATCTGAATAAACCTTATGTTCAAGTTGTTAAACAGAAAGTTAAGATGCACCAAGAAGATCTCCACGCGATTCTAGTCAAGTTACATATAAAGTTCATTTAGTTCGGAGCTACGGCCTAGAAGATATGAGCAAAATATGTTAAACATGGCATTGATGCAAAATGCATACAAACATCAAGAAAACACCTCAAAACATGGATGCAACATGATAATATGGAACTACATGCAAAATCAAGCAAGTTCCATATAGAGCACACTCAAAAAGGAGCAACGGTTCAACAGACACACACTATGCAAGTTATAGCAACAATCTGTCCAAAACAGCAACTAGGCATATTGCAAGCAACAAAACAATAAGCTACAGGACCTCAACATGAGAATAAAAGGCATGGGCATGATGTACAGGTAAAGCATAACAAAACATGAACACTTAGATATCTCCATAAATCATTAACATGCTCAAACACACATGGCAAGATTGCAAACGATAACAATTTAGACTTTGCAAAAAATAACATCAGGTTGCAATGTTGAGAGCTATCAAAAAACATGTTACAGGAACTCATCATGGCAAAAAAAGGCATGCATTAATCTACTAATTGCATAGATCAAAAGTCCTTTACTTACCATGAGCCAAAAAGGAGCAGAAAATATGATGGCACCCATGTAAACATGGCAAGTTATATTACAGATTCAAACATGGCAGGAACAACGATAAGATAGCATGTAGATGAGCTTGTACCACTCACCACAGAGCATTACATGGCATGGCAATGTTACCAACAGTAATAAGAGAAAGTTCATAGGGTGCATGGAACACTAGCAACAATCTTGGCAACAACTGAACTTAATGTTAACAGGCTGACAGCAACATTATGTAGCAACTTTGGAGAAAGATTACAACAAGCTACAGCAGGCTATAATTACAACCAGGGGCATGAATGGATAGAGCATAACATGTAGAACAAAACTCCCTTAGTGAACATCTCAAGATTATGCATAGAATGACCTGTAGCAGCAGGTTTACATAGCATTACGAAATAACAGATTTAGCCTAGCAAAACAGTAACAACAAGTACACTACTTAACAAGCTCGATTCACTCACCACAAGTCATTGCATGACAAGATAAGCATAGCATCATCAATAAGACATGTTTATGAAACAAACCAAGTCAAGAACAAGTTCATAGCATGCAAGGATCAACTACAACAACCTTGGCAAAATTGAATAACATGTAAACAATCTGCCAGGAAACATTTTGGAGCAAAAGTAGAGCACGCAAAATGACATGCTAGACTACTCCATGATTGCAAAAAGGGGCATGAATGGATACAAAATAACCATATGTTCAAAACACCCTTACTCAAGTATCTCAAAATATGCATGGATCTCTCTGTAGCATCATGTTTACATGGCATCAAAATAACAGCAGAACAGGGACAAATCAGCAACATCACGAAACCTAGTTTGCATGCTTGTGCTAGTCACCACAATGATCACAAAAATACATGGCATACACCACTATAAAGATGGAATGACATAGATCAAAACACATGTAGACATCAACCTCATAGGATGCACACATCAAACGTGGCAAAAATGACAAATGAGCATGTTCTGTTAACAAACAACAGCCAACATTATGAAGCACTCTTGCAACAATGATTCAGGAATCAAGGTGAGCTCAAATGAACATGATGCAATGTAATTAAATGAAGAACTTGTTGAGACGAACAATTTGACATATTACATGCACAAAACGGAGCAGTATGCATGGAGATATGATGCGATGAACATGGCATGATAATGTTTGAAAACAGGGACTTGGATGAAAATATACCCTCCGAAAAGTCAACATGGGACGAGGAGATCCAGGGACGGAGCGGATTCGGGACGGGGCACGCGGCGTTTGGTTTGATGTGGTGGTGGATCTCATCCACCCTGTAGTTCTGGGCCGGATCTCGCTGGATCCGGACGGAGTTTTCGCCGGAGACGGTGGCCGGAGGCGAGGGAGAGGCCGGGGAGGCGCGGACGGAGGTCGGGCGCGGCATGGCGACGCAGTGGCCTGCGGCGAGGAGGCCAGCTAGAGGTGGCGCTCGCCGGGCGGCAGCGGAGGCGAGCTCCGGCGACCGGGGCGGCGAGGGGCGGCGGCTGCCGAGGTGCGGCGGGCGCGGGGCGCCGACGGGGGAGGGCGATAGCGGAGGTGGATCGGGCCCTGCGGCGGTGGGCCGGGGAGGATCGGGCCCCACGGCAGCGAGGCGCGGGGGCGCCGGGGCGGCGGAGGCGGCCACCGCGGCGGCGGGGTCCGGCGCGGCGGCGCGGGACGGGCGGCGGGGCGAGGCGCGGGCCGGACGGGCGGTGGCGGGCGGCGGCGGGGCCCTGCGGGCCGAAGCTGGGCCGCGCGGGCCCTGGCGGAGGAGACGGCGGTGGGAGCGACGTGGCGAGGTGGGATTGGCCGGGGGCGACGGGCGGACATTTCCGGTTGCGGCCGGACGTGTCCGGTGGCGGCAGGGAGGATTAGGCTAGGGTTTCGTCCGGGAATTTCGGGGGAGGTGCTTATTTATAGATTCTAGGAGCTAGGAGACTCCAAATGAGGCACGGTTTTCGCCCACACGATCGTGATCGAACGACCGAGAGCATGGAGGGGAGTTTTCTGGGTTTTGGGCCACTTTGGAGGGGTGTTGGGCTGCAAGACGAAAGAGGCTTTTACGGTTACCCGGTTAACTGTTGGAGTATCGAACGACCTCCAAATGGCACGAAACTTGACAGGCGGTCTACCGGTGGTATACCAAGGCCACTTGGCAAGGCTCGGTCCATTCCGAGAACGTTTAACACCCGCTCACAACGAGAGACAAAAGGGGGACACCGGAGGGCATAGGAGTGCCGGATTGCCAAACGGACAACGGGGAAAATGCTCGGATGCATGAGTAGAACACGTATGCAAAATGAAATGCACATGATGACATGATAAAATGCAACACGCAAGCAAATGACATGGCAATGATGGCGAATAACTGGCAGACACCTTGCGCATCGAATCCGGGGCGTTACAGTACCTCACCGAGTCAAGTTGCAGTTACATGCTCCTTTATATGTACTCTCACAGTTTGATGTACAATAACACTTTCCATATTCATTTTTGAACTAGAACCACGGTGCAAGCGGAAACAGACATCAGGGATAATGCTTGACAGATTAACAAAATCTAAAGGAGGAAGAATGGAGATCCATTTTGAGGCAGGTTTAAAAAGACCACGTGATGCTACAAAGTCAGCCAAGTTAGTATCAGAGGCAGCTCTTGCCATTAGGTGTCATGCACGTATCCTCCCAACGTGGATGCAGTACAGGAATGAGAAAGACAATACCCAGTTTAACACCTTTCTTGACCATTTATCCGTAAGTAATGTTATTCATCGCAATTAGTAATATTGTCTTGCTCTGTCCCATACTTTCTAGCTTCCTCCTAATAAGACTCACATTCTTTTTTCAACAGATGAGGTTCAAGTTGGATCTGAAAGATGATGCGTCTAAACAAGCATGCACTCATGTTTTTAGTCTGCACTGCGACAGTATCGGTACCACCTTAGAAAATCTCACTTTGAAGGCAAGGCTAACAATGAAATCGCCCAAACATCTCGAGTGGAATATATTACAGATGAAGACTGGACAACCCTCGTTAAACACTGGTCTGATCCAAAGTATCAGGTAGGCTATATGTATTTGATCACACCACATATTGAACTTGTATTTATGTATGTGCCTTACAAGTGTATCTTGTTCTAGGCTAACTGTTTGAAGAACAAAACCAACCGTTCTAAAGTGAAATTCCAATAGACAATAGGATCTCGTAGCTATATTGCACACTACAAGGCTCTTGTAAATAGCTGCTACTTCCTTCTTTTTTGTGTGCCATATTATCGTATCTATATTGACTTGTTCCAAATACAGAGCAAAGCGCGTGTGGACCAAAAAGAACCTGAACCGAATGCAGTGCAAATCTTCAAGGATTGCCACACCAGCAAGATGAAGGGCATGAGCACACCAGTTCAAGATGCTGTTGTAAGTCCTTACTCCTCCTACCTTGAACTGATTGGTACTGCGAAGTGTTCACTTAACTACTTGGTTTGCAGCCAATGTCAGTTACTCTGTTCACTTTTATACATAGTTGTCTTAACGTATCATTTCACCTTACATGGTTTAAAAGAGATGAAGGATATTCTTTTGGTCTTGATCTATAATCTAGTTGTTATGTTCACGTGCGCACACAATGATAAAATAGCCTGTTTGTTTTATATCTGTTTGCCCATGATATGAATGATGTCATACTATGTTCATCCTACTTTAAACCATGTCTCTTTATCTTTAGATGTCAACGAATGTGAGGAAATAGACAATTCAGTAGGCATGCTACATGGACATATGTTCCAAACGTGATTTTATTATGTAGTTGGCACTACATGCTAATGTATTACAGTAGTTCACCAAAATAAGTTATGTATAAATGTTTAACCTACTTTGTTTGTTTTTGTCTCATTAGTAAATTATCTGGTACACAAATCTACAAGTTCAAACTTTCAGGAAGCTATGAAACAAATGATTGAACAACCACAACCACCTGAAGGTGACGAGGCTACGACAGGCACAATGTCACCTCTTGCTGCAGTGCATCAGTATCTTTCCACAAACAATGCAAAAAGCACCTTCTTGCATAATTCTGGGTTGGTTGTCAAGGTAACCTCGTGCAAATCGCCTTCTGAACAAAATCTTCCGACTAGACAGAGTGATATATCTGTGCTCCAGACACAAGTCCAATCCCTAATGGACGTTGTTTCAGAAACAAGAATAGTGGTTGAGAAATGTCGTCAAGATATGAATGGTTTTAAAACCAGACTATCAGAAATTCGCTTCGTTGTTCAAGAGCAATGGCAGAAAAAAGGTGGAGATCGTGCTGCTCCATCAGATTCTATAGCCTGAAACATTAGCACTTAGGTCAAATGATATGTGCTTGTATACATCTAATGGTGCTTTCATCTGGAAGGACTATAAACTTTATGCCAACAGGCCTTTTGTTGTATGGTTGGAATTTATTTTGTTGTGATACAACATTTATGATGCTGCCACAGGCTGCAGTAATTACGACGCTATTTTTGTATAGTGTAGGTTTATCTTAGTAATGTATTTGACCGAAAGCTTTGTAGGAGCCCAACATGCCAACATTCGTCATGCCCATTCCAATTGGGCTAGAAACGATTACGGGCCGAAATTGGCTTGTAGCCCACTAAAAATATCTGGGCCTAAATTAGCATAAGCTTTCATATTTTTCTGGTAAGCATGTGCCCATAGCAGGCCTTTAACAGGCCTAAACATAATTTGGGCCCTCAGTAAAACTAGGCCTTTTACATGTGTAAATATCTCGAGCCCATAAAAACATGGGCCTTTAATAGACCGAAAGTGAGATTGGGCCCTGATTGTGCCAAATAACCCACTGGACTTAGCAGGCCGAAATGGTGGCCCATTTACGATGCGGATCTTTGACAGGACGAAATTCAGACGGGCCATAAATGCGCCGACCTAATACACGGGCCTTTAACGGGCCGGAACTTCGGTTGGGCTAGATTATTGCCATTTTTATATGGTCCGTTAATGGGCCCGATATGACATTGGGCCACGTATGGCCCATGGTTTACGTCCAGCGTTAACAGGCCGGAAATGATAACAGACCAAAAGTGGCCCAAATCTATAGTGGGCCTCTAACAGGCCGAATGTCAGACATGGCCGAATATGACCCCAAATCCTTTATGGCCGTTTATGGGCCAAAAGTTTTGATGGCCTATAAATGGGCCCAAGTGAAGCCGGACCTTTAAAAGGCCGGAAATACACCGGGCTGTAATTCGGCCCAATTACTTAGCGGACAGTTAACGGGCCAGAATTGACCATGGGCCGCATTGATGACAAGTTTAGGACAGGCCGTTGACAGGCCGATTTGATAGAGAATGTTGGGCCTTTAGCTGGGCCGGCCCATTGTGGTCCGAAAAATCTCGTGGGCCTTTAGCTGGTCCGGCCCATTAAGTTCTACAAATTCGTGTGGGTCTTTAGCTGGGCCGGCCCATTATGGTCCGCTATATTTTGTGGGTCTTTAGCTAGGCCGGCCCATTATGGCCCGCTAAATCTTATGGGCGTTCGGTTGGGCCGGCCCATTTAAACTTTGTGGGCCACTTTTGGGCCGGTCCATGTGTCAACATATCATAGGTCATCTCAACCATTGGATGAGTGACACCTGTGCCAACGCGGAGCTGACGCATGGATCCATCAGGCAATGAGAATTTTACACGTGGAAAATTGGCATTGGTCGTGGCTCTTAACGGGTTATCGGATCCAATATCCGACCCGATAGCTTAACGGTGTTCCTTTACAGTGGATGCCACGTGTCGGCCACCCTTAACGAAAGCACTTCTGTAACGCGCGATTTATCGTCATGGAAGTGGACACTTCCGTGCTGATAATTTTGGTAATGGCATGGAACACTTCTATGACATCACAGGTATGACTATCTTGATTCTCTCGTAAATTTGTCATGGATGTACATGCATGACAGAAAACGCGACCTACTGTGACAAACACGTATCATCACGGAAGTGTATTTTTTTGTAGTGAAGAGATGTAATATAATAGTAAACAGACCCGGGGGCCATAGGTTTCACTAGTGCCTTCTCTGAAGATAGCATGTTTTACGGTGGGTGAACAAATTACTGCCGACCAATTGATAGAAAAGCGCATAGTTATGAAGATATCTAAGGAAATGCCCGGATACCTAAACTGAAGAGGATGTCCCACCATAGCAAGATAAGATACAGACCAATTAACTGGTAAGACAACCTTCCCCATTGCTTTTCTTTCAACTAACTGGAAAAAGAAGGGGGCTCTTATGCGACTAGATCATGAACATAGGCATCACTTCCGTCTCAAGTAGACCGAAATGATTCTGCATCCACTACTATGACTCCACACATCGACCGCTATCCAGCATGCATATAGAGTATTAAGTTCATAAGAACGGAGTAACGCATTAAGCAAGATGACATGATGTAGAGGGATAAACTCAAGCAATATGATATAAACCCCATCTTTTTATCCTCGATGGCAACAATACAATACGTGCCTTGCTGCCCCTACTGTCACTAGGAAAGGACACCGCAAGATTGAACCCAAAGCTAAGCACTTCTCCCATTGCAAGAAAGGTCAATCTAGTAGGACAAACTAAACCGATAATTCGAAGAGACTTGCAAAGATATCAAATCATGCATATAAGAATTCAGAGAAGAACGAAATCATATTCATAGATAATCTTGTTCATAAATCCACAATTCATCAAATCTCGGCAAACACACTGCAAAAGAGTATTACATCGAATAGATCTCCATGAACATCGAGGAGAACTTTGTATTGAGAATCAAAGAGAGAGAAGAAGCCATCTAGCTAATAACTATGGACCCGAAGGTCTGTGGTAAACTACTCACGCTTCATCAGAGAGGCAATGTTGTTGATTTAGAAGCCCTCCGTGATTGATTCCCCCTCAAGTAGATCATCGGAAAAGGCCCCAAGATGGGATCTCAGGGGTACAGAAGGTTGCGGCAGTGGAAATGTGGTTTCGTGGCTCCCCCTGATGTTTCTAGGGTATAAGAGTATATATAGGCGACATAAGTATGTTGGTGGAGCTATGAGGGGCCCATGAGGGTGGGGGCGCGCCTACCCCCCTGGGTGCACCCTCCTTCCTCGTGGACGCCTCGTGGTGTTTTTGATTTCAACTCCAAGTCTTCTGGATTGCTTTCGATCCAAGAAAGATCATCGCGAAGGTTTCATTCCGTTTGGACTCCGCTTGGTATTCCTTTCCTACAAAACTCTAAAATAGGCAAAAAAACTGAAACTGGCACTGGGCCTCTGGTTAATAGGTTAGTCCCAAAAATAATATACAAGAGCATATTAAAGCCCATTAAACATCCAAAACAGATAATATAATAGCATGGAACAATCAAAAATTATAGATACATTGGAGACGTATCACTATCACAGATCCGAAGGCAAGATATTTGTTGCTAAGAATGGATCCTTTCTAGAGAAGGAGTTTCTCTCGAAAGAAGTGAGTGGGAGGAAAGTAGAACTTGATGAGGTAATTGTACCTTCTCCCGAATTGGAAAGTAGTTCATCACTGAAATCGATACTAGTGAATCCTACACCAATTAGTGAGGAAGCTAATAATGATGATCATGAAACTTCAGATCAAGTTACTACCAAACCTGGTAGGTCAACCAGAGTACGGTCCACATCAGAGTGGTACGGTAATCTTATTCTGGAATTCATGTTACTAGACCATGATGAACATATGAACTATGAGGAAGCGATGATGAGCCCAGATTCCGCGAAATTGCTTGAGGCCATGAAATCTGATATGGGATCCATGTATGACAACAAAGTGTGGACTTTGGTGGACTTGCCCGATGATCGGCAAGCCATAGAGAATAAATGGATCTTCAAGAAGAATATTGGCGTTGATAGTAATGTTACTATCTATAAAGCTCGACTTGTTGTGAAAGGTTTTCGACAAGTTCAAGGAGTTGACTATGATGAGACCTTCTCACCCATAGCGATGCCTAAGTCTGTCCGAATCATGTTAGCAATTGCTGCATTTTATGATTATGAAATTTGGCAAATGGATGTCAAAACTGCATTCCTTAATGGATTTCTTAAAGGTTCTAACAAAGTGTGCAAGCTCCAGCGATCCATTTATGGACTGGTGCAAGCCTCTCGGAGTTGGAATATACGCTTTTATATTGTGATCAAAGCATATGGTTTTATACAGACTATTCGAGAAGCCTGTATTTACAAGAAAGTGAGTGGAAGCTCTGTAGCATTTCTAATATTATATGTGGCTGACATATTGTTGATTGGAAATGATACGTAATTTTTGGATAGCATAAAAGGATGCTTGAATAAGAATTTGTCAATGAAAGACCTCGGTGAAGCTGCTTACATATTGGGCATCGAGATCTATAGAGATTGATTAAGACGCTTAATTGGACTTTCACAAAGCACATACCTTAATAAAGTTTTTAAGAAGTTCAAAATGGATCAGTCAAAGAAAGGGTTCTTGCCTGTGTTACAAGGTGTGAAGTTGAGTCAGACTCAATGCCCTACCACTGCAGAAGATAGAGAGAAAATGAAAGGCATTCCCTATGCTTCAGCCATAGGTTGTATCATGTATGCAATGTTGTGTACCAGACCTGATGTGTGCCTTGCTATAAGTATAACAGGGTGGTACCAAAGTAATCCAGGAGTGGAGCACTGGACACTGGTCAAGAACATCCTAAAATACCTAAAAAGGACTAAGGGTATGTTTCTCGTTTATGGAGGTGACGAAGGGCTTGTCGTAAATGGTTACGTTGATGCAAGCTTTGACGCTAATCCGGATGACTCTAAGTCGCAATCCGGATACGTATTTATATTGAATGGTAGAGCTGTCGGTTGGTGTCGTTCCAAGCAGAGCGTCATTGCGGGATCTACGTGTGAAAGAGAGTACATAGCTGCTTCGGAAGCAGCAAATGAAGGAGTCTAGATGAAGGAGTTCATATCTGACCTAGGTGTTATACCTAGTGCATCGGGTCAAATGAAAATCTTTTGTGAAAATATTGGTGCAATTGCCTTGGCAAAGGAATCCAGATTTCACAAGAGAACCCAACACATCAAGAGACGCTTCAATTCCATCCGTCATCAAGTAGTGGAGGAGTGATACGTCTCCAACGCATCTATAGTTTATGAAGTATTCATGCCATTATATTATCATTCTTGGATGTTTTACAATTATTTTATAGCAACTTTATATCATATTT
Organism: Triticum aestivum; assembly: GCF_018294505.1. Lineage (NCBI taxonomy): Eukaryota > Viridiplantae > Streptophyta > Magnoliopsida > Poales > Poaceae > Triticum > Triticum aestivum. The sequence goes on from NC_057810.1 coordinate 114,412,726, forward strand.
TGGGACTAACCTATTGAACCAGTGCTAGTTGCGGTTTTTGCTTGTTTTTTACATCGCAGGAAATCAATATCAAATGGAGTCCAAACACCGCATAACTTTTTGGAGATTGTTTCTGGACCAGAAGGAACCCAATGGGCCTGAGCTGCACTTGAGGGGTGCCCTGAGGGGGGCACAACCCACCAGGGCATGCCAGGGCCCCCTGGCGTGCCCAGGTGGGTTGTGCCCACCTCGGTGGCCTCCCACACCCCATCTTTGCACTATAAATTCCCAAATATTCTGAAACCCTTCAGGGTAGCCCTAGATCAGAAGTTTCGCCACTGCAAGGCCTCTGTATCCACGAGATCCAATCTAGACACCGTTCCGGCACCCTACCGAAGGGGGAAATCATCATTGGTGGCCATCTTCATCATCCCGGTGGCGACCACGATGAGGAGGGAATAGTCCACCCTTGAGGCTGAGGGTTTTTACCAATAGCTATGTGTTTAATCTCTCTCTCTCTCTCATGTTCTTGAGATGTCACGATCTTGATTTATTGAGGGCTTTGTTAATATAGTCGGATCATATTGTGTTTTCCCTTCTCTATCTTGTTGTAATGAATTGAGTTTTTTCCTTCTAGATTTTGTTGTTATCAGATTGAATACTTATACGGATTTGAGAACACTTGATATATGTCTTGCAGTTGAATACTCATGGTGACAATGGGATATCGTATTGATTCACTTGATATATGTTTTGGCACTCAACTTGCGGATTCCCGAGTTGACATTGGGGTAATCTATGCATAGGGGTTGATGCATGTTCCCGTCTTTTGTTTCTCCGGTAGAAATCTTGGGGCACTCTTTGAAGTTCTTTCTGTTCGATTGAATATTATAAATTTGAATTTTCTTTGGTGTTATTTTAGTACGAACTCTAGGATAGATCGAATAGAAAGAATAGCTTTGTGTTATTTTAGTACGAACTCTTAAATAGATCGAACGGAAAGAATAGCTTTGAGGTGGTTTCGTACCCTACAAACAATTTTGTCTTATGTTCTCTGCTAGATAGGAATTTTGGAGTGATTCTTCATCGCACTTTTAGGGATGGTTATATGATCCAACTATGTTAGCATTGTTGAGAGATTGCACTAGTGAAAGTATGCACCCTAGGCCTCATTTTACATCATTGCAATAACATTTGTGCTCCATTTTACCATTTACTACCTTGTTGTTTTTTATTGTTCGCACTACAAAAACTCATATCTACTATCCATACTACACTTTTATCATCATCTCTTCGCCAAACTAGTGCACCTATACAATTTGCCATTGTATTGGGTGTGTCAGGGACACAAGAGATTTCTTGTATTTGATTGCAGGGTTGCATGAGAGAGACTATCTTCATACTACGCCTCCCACGGATTGATAAACCTTAGGTTATCCACTTGAGGGAAAATTGCTATTATCCTACAAAACTCTCCGCTTGGAGGCCCAACATGAGTCTACAAGAATAAAGTTGCGTTGTAGAAATCAAGCTCTTTTCTGGCACCGTTGTCGGGGAGGTGAGTGCATGAAGGTATATCTTCAGATCTTGCAATTGAATATTTTAGTTTCTTGTTTTATCACTAGTTTGGTTTATAAAAATAAAACTTCAAAAGAAATGGAGTTGAGGTTGCATCATATTATTGACCATCTTTTTAATATCTTCCATGAAAATGATGGAAAGGAAAATTGTGCCCAAGTGCTAGAAGAATAATGCATTAAAATGTTTGGCACTAAATCTTTGAATGATGATCATGATTGCAATGTTGTTAGTATGAACTCTTTGAATATCCATGGTACTAATGATGGTTGCACTAGTCATGATGCAAATGTCTCTTATAAGCATGTCAACTTTTGTGGAGTGCATATAGTTCGCAAGTACAGACCGAATTAAGAAGATAGATTTTGCAAGAGGCATAAGTATTTAGAAACTAAATGGTTGCAAAGAGGCTAGATGTTCGTGCTGAAAAGTAAAAATTTCTTTGCCATCCTTGTGAACTTTGCAATGAACAATATCATTTAAATCTCCAATGCAAATTGTTTCATGATCGAATCATGTCCAAAAATTGTGATGACTTGATTTCCCTTGCGCATCATAATGAACTTAGTTTGCTTGTGGGTTACGAAGAAATGAAACGTATAACTAAGGATCTTCCAGAATTTGTCCTTGATAAAGTTCTTGATTTTGATCTAGAGGAAATTTATATGTATTGTGCGGTGAATTGCATTGGAAATCCTTAGATTGTCAATTAAATAAAAAGAATAAAACAAATAGAACATCAAGAGAATAGTAATTAAAGGCAAGAGATTTGCCAATATCCTCCTATTCTTTCTTATGATGAATCAGGTAACGTGGAGGAGCTTTCTATTCAACCAATCTCAATAATAAGGAGCTCCAAAAAGAGGATTAAACCCACACGTGAGGTGGTGAAGAAGAAGGAAAAGGAAAGAAGAAAAAGTAGAGGTGTCGGTGTCAAAACCGGAGGATCTCGGGTAGGGGGTCCCGAACTGTGCGTCTAGGCGGATGGTAACAGGAGACAAGGGACACGATGTTTTTACCCAGGTTCGGGCCCTCTCGATGGAGGTAAAACCCTACTCCTGCTTGATTAATATTGATGATATGGGTAGTACAAGAGTAGATCTACCACGAGATCAGAGAGGCCAAACCCTAGAAGCTAGCCTATGGTATGATTGTTGTTCGTCCTACGGACTAAAACCCTCCGGTTTATATAGACACCGGAGAGGGTTAGGGTTACACAAAGTCGGTTACAATGGGAGGAGATGTACATATCCGCGTCACCAAGCTTGCCTTCCACGCCAAGGAAAGTCCCATACGGACACGGGACAAAGTCTTCAATCTTGTATCTTCATAGTCCAAGAGTCCGGCAAAAGGTCATAGTCCGGCCATCCGGACACCCCCTAATCCGGGACTCCCTCAGTAGCCCCTGAACCAGGCTTCAATGATGGTGAGTCCAACGTGCAGATTGTCTTCGGCATTGCAAGGCGGGTTCCTCCTCCGAATACTTCATAAAAGATTTTGAACACAAGGATAGTGTCCGGCTCTGCAAAATAAGTTCCACATACCACCGTAGAGAGAATAATATTTATACAAATCTAATCTGCTGACGTATTCCGTAGCGTGACAGCATGCCACGGCCAAGCCTTTATTCGAGTCGTTTTACTGTCCCACCTCAGTGCGTTTAGCGAGGGGGTTTCCTTGGCACGTCTTGTCAAAGAAGAGATCGTGTCCCCTTATTCTGGGATTCTCATCAATACGGGCGTGGGTAACCCAACCGTGCCATTAATCATGGTGCTTGGGAGATAAGTGAGTTTTACCAGGCTGGCGGGGGCACATAGTTTCGGCCACCCATATAAGGGGATAAGGATCCACCCATTCCATCTACGCCTTCCTCCTCCTTCGCTTATCCATTCCCGCACACTCGAGCTCCAGTGCCCAAGTACGCACTTCCCACCTCAACCTTCTCTAGCCATGTCCGGAGCGGGAGGCAGGTGGATGGCCTCCACAATCATGGAGGGGCACATCAAAAAGTTGAGGAAAGCTGGATACTTGTCCAACGACATTGCGCACCGGCTCCCGGATGAGGGGCAGCTCCTCCCCCATTTCCTCCGTGGACTGGGCTTCCCACTCCACCCATTTGTCTGGGGGATCATGTTCTACTACGGCCTGGATTTCCACGACCTGGCCCCGAACTTCATCCTCAACATCTCGGTGTTTATCATCGTGTGCGAGGTCTTCCTCCGCATCAAGCCCCACTTCGGCTTATGGCTGAAGTGTTGGGGAACGTAGTAGAAATTCAAAATTTTCCTACGTGTCACCAAGATCTATCTATGGAGAAACTAGCAACGAGGGGAAGGAGAGTGCATATATATACCCTTGTAGATCGCTAAGCGGAAGCGTTCAAGAGAACGGGGTTGAAGGAGTCGTAGTCGTCGTGATCCAAATCACTAGAGATCCTAGTGCCGAACGGACGGCACCTCCGCGTTCAACACACGTGCAGCCCGGTGACGTCTCCCATGCCTCGATCCAGCAAGGAGAGAGGGAGAGGTTGGGGAAGACTCCATCCGGCAGCAGCACAATGGCGTGGTGGTGGTGGAGGAGCGTGGCAATCCTGGAGGGCTTCGCCAAGCACCGCGAGATATGAGGAGAAAGAGAGGTAGGTTTGCGCCAACGGGAGAAGAAACTTCGTGTGTTGGGCTGCCCCTTTGCCTCCACTATATATAGGGGGAGAGGGGGGGCTGTGCCCCCACCTAGGGTTCCACCCTAGGGGCGGCGTCCAGCCCAAGATCCCATCTAAGGGGGCGGCCAAGGTGGGAGAGGGGAAACTTGCCCCCCATGTTAGGTGGGTGCGCCCCCTCCCCAAACCCTAGGCGCCTTGGGCCATTGTGGGGGGCGCACCAGCCCACCTAGGGCTTGTCCCCTCCCACACTTGGCCCATGCAGCCCTCCGAGGATGGTGGCCCCACTTGGTGGACCCCCGGGACCCTTCCGGTGGTCCCGGTACATTACCGATAAAACCTAAAACTTTTCTGGTGACCAAAACAGGACTTCCCGTATATAAATCTTTACCTCCGGACCATTCCGGAACTCCTCGTGACATCCGGGATCTCATCCGGGACTCCGAACAACATTTGGTAACCACATACAAACTTCCTTTATAACCCTAGCGTCATTGAACCTTAAGTGTGTAGACCCTACGGGTTCGGGAATCATGCAGACATGACCGAGACATTCTCCGGTCAATAACCAACAGCGGGATCTGGATACCCATGTTGGCTCCCACATGTTCCATGGTGATCTCATCGGATGAACCACGATGTCAAGGACTCAATCGATCCCGTATACCATTCCCTTTGTCTAGTGGTATTGTACTTGCCCAAGATTCGATCGTCGGTATGCCGATAGCTTGTTCAATCTCGTTACCGGCAAGTCTCTTTACTCGTTCTGTAACACATCATCCCATGATCAACCCCTTGGTCACATTGTGCACATTATGAGGATGTCCTACCGAGTTGGCCCAGAGATACCTCTCCGTCAACCGGAGTGACAAATCCCAGTCTCCATTCATGCCAACCCAACAGACACTTTTGGAGATACCTGTAGTGCACCTTTATAGCCACCCAGTTATGTTGTGACGTTTGGTACACCCAAAGCATTCCTACGGTATCCGGGAGTTGCACAATCTCATGGTCTAAGGAAATGATACTTGACATTAGAAAAGCTTTAGCATACGAACTGCATGATCTTTGTGCTAGGCTTAGGATTGGGTCTTGTCCATCACATCATTCTCCTAATGATGTGATCCCGTTATCAATGACATCCAATGTCCATGGTCAGGAAACCATAACCATCTGTTTGTCAACGCGCTAGTCCACTAGAGGCTTACTAGGGACATGGTGTTGTCTATGTACCCACACATGTATCTGTGTTTCCTATCAATACAATTATAGCATGGATAATAAACGATTATCATGAACAAGGAAATATAATAATAATAACTAATTTATTATTGCCTCTAGGTCATATTTCCAACATGAAGACCTTCATTGTCAAGCCGAAGGTGTGGGCGGCCGGCAAGCGGAGTGCGGAGGCGCCATGGTGGGCAAGATGCCCAACGTCACATGGCTCGAGGGCTCCTTTGTGGAAACCATCAAAGGGTGGCAATCGGGGTGGTTCTACATCACCGAGCCGCGTGACCCTAAATGGCAGCGGCCCCCGAATTCCAATCTAGCATCCCCACACGGCTCACCTCCTGGAAAGAGACGGGCTTGTCGTGGGGTAATTCGGAAGAGGTGACTGGACTCCAAACCTGCATCCAAAACCTGGTGGACAAGAAGGTTAAACTTGTCAACGTAGTACGGGTCATGCTCTTCCGCCGGATCCTCCCGTGTCAATGACGGGCTTTCAACTTGTGGGAGTTCGACCCGGCCCAGCACCAAACTTTGTCCAGGATCTTTGACACAAAGCACGAAGACGCTTGGAAGGTGCTATTCAAGAGCTCTGAGGTTCCCCCTCCCATTACCGAGGATCGTGGATTCTGCGCGAAGCGCCAAGCCAGTGTAGTAACTTGTTTTACCCTTTACAGGACACTTGTTCTCCATATTTTGACTCTATGCGGGATCTAAGCTCCCGCTCCTTTGACAGGACTAGAAGAAGACGTCCGGACAGATTAACTGTCCGGCTCCTTTGCCCGAAGGCCCAGCAGATGCACGCTTGGCGAAGCTGCTGGTCCTAGAACCTCACGTGGTGCCGGAGAAGAAGGCCAAGAAGAAGGCCACGGGAACTCAAAAGTGTTCCCGGCGCCTGGTGTGTCGGATTCATCGCCCGATGACCCCGAAGCGCACTCATCCTTCAAAAACGAGGAGGAGGAAGAAGAAGCCTCTCCCCCTCCAATGGGGGGAGGAAAGAAAAGGAAGGCCGCCCCAACTAGGGAGGCCGGAGGGTCCAAGAAGGGGAAAACCCTTCTTCCGAACTACGCCACCGACACCAACGACAGCGGAGAGGAGTGGCCATCCAGGGCCAAGCCCCTGGCAAAATCGTAAGTATCCGGATACCAGAATAACTCATGGCGTTCCTTTATTGCACAGTACCTTCTCACATCGAATATAATCACGCAGTCCGCCCAAGGCTAGGCTCGATGCTTCGTCGAGCGGCTCCCCGGATTCGTCGGATGTGAATAATCTTTAACTCCCGACTGCTACCTCCCCTCGCCCTACGGATGATGCCGAGGTGGAGTCCCAAAAGGGGCTAAGCTAGGAGGAGGTGGTCCTGGAGGCACAGCAAGGCGACCTCCCGGACTCCAGGCACAAAGAGGATGACACCCCAAAGGGATCTAAGTCCAGCCCTGGGCCGGACACCACACCGGAACCCTCAGTGGTTCCGTAATCTGGCAGGCGGCCCCATAGTAAGAAGGGCAAGCCTACGACTCCAGTGACCCCCGTCCAACTGGAGGCACCGGATAACTTGCTGGAGGTGCTTAACGGCGCCTCAATCGACGAGGAGCACTACACTATTATGAGCGCGGCGATCCAGAAGGTTCAGTCCGCAAAGAGCGGGCTAACGGAAGCATGTGCGAGCCTTCTAACAGGCTTTGATGTATGTATTTAAGATATGTAAAAATATTACCGCATAGACAGTAGCCCCTAATGCTTAGTTTGGTGTTTGGAAAGAAAAGCCGGACTGAGGATCTAAAAAGATATACGCAGGAGTCTAACATTAGTATGTCAGTATGGGAATGCAGGCTGCGCTGCTGACCTCTGCCGCACTGACCGCGGAGGTCGATGCATTGAAACAGAGCCTCGAGCGGTCTAAGAATGAGTTCGGCCTTGCCAAGAAGCAGCTCGAGGACAAGGAAGGTAAGTAGTACCTTATGTAAGTATATAAAAATACCTGGTTGCAAATAATCACAGGACCAATGTGAGTGTTTACAGGGGCCACAACTGAAGTGGCGACCCTGAAGGAAGTGTTGTCCAAGGCCGAAGACAATGCGGCCGTGGAGCGCACCGAGCGAGAGAAACAAGAGGTGCGGGTGGCGGAGGTGCGGTAAGAGCTCAATGCTATTGTGAAAAAACACGTTTAGAGCTTGACTCAAAGAATCGAGAGTCTGAGCTTGCCTCGGCACTTGAAAGCGCCAAATCTGCCAAGGCCGAAGCCCAAAAAGCCCTCCAGGAAATTGAGGCAATGAAAAAGATAGCGGCGGGTAAGGCATTCTTTATGCAAAGCAAGAACTTGAAAGTAAATTACTTGTTACTTACCCAAGTCTGGAGCTCTCCAGGAGCATTCGAAGATCTTCCCCCCTGTGTGTCCTATGCCGCCGCATGTTACCGAGCTGAGGAAGGGATCTCGATGGAGAAGGTGTTCTGGTCCTAGTATGCTGAGGCCGGACACCCGGTGCCCCTGAGCGACAAACTGAAGCAGCTGGTCGAGCTCCATAAGGCAGCCGAACAGGCCATGAAGGGCCTTATAGGCCGGCTATTGCCTGGGGAGGACATGCCTGGGAGCTACTTTGGGATGGTGAGGCGGCTGGTGGATGCCTGTCCATGGCTTGAAATCATCAAGCGGTCCGTATGCATCGAGGGCACCCGTAGGGCCCTTGCCCGTGTTAAAGTACACTGGGGCAAGATGGATGCTGAGAAGATGGTGACGGATGGGCCACCGGAGGGGAAGGAGCATCGCAAGCCCGAGTTGTATTATGAGGGTGTCCTGAAGGGTGCCTGCCTGGTGGCGAATAAGTGTTCCAAGGATGTAATTTTTGAATAAACTCGCTCGTGTTATCCTGTGCGTTGAAAACTTGTTCATATGCGCTAAGCCACGCTTTTTGAATTTAAAATATTACACTCTGTGTGGCCATTTATTAAGTCTCAGAGATGCGATTTGTCGGCTTCTACCCCCATGCCATGAGTGTTGGGGTGTTCGGGATAAACCTGAGCGCTCTTTTTCCCATTCTTGGGTCCTTCGACGGAGGCGCTCAGCACAAAGATCAAGGCAATCGGACTATAATGCTTTATCACTCTCACTTAGCCATAGAATTCTATAATTTTAAATTTCGGCGAAGCCCCTAGTATTCGGAAGACCGAGTTCGTCACGCTATCCACGCCTAGGCCGGACAAAGCCAGCTCCTCGCTCTAAGCGGCATAAGTCTTTAGGGACTCGAAAACCTCTCGAACAGCGACTGGCTCTCGCCCTATCATGACGGTCAGTTTTAGCTTTCTCTACTGAGGTGCTTAACCCAGCTCAACTGGGGCACAATCGCACTAGTTCTCCCAGCGCTACCTTAGCCGATATAGCGGAACGTAAGGTACCAAAACATGGGAGTTGGGTAAACCCAACTATTGACCCAAGACATGATTTGGAGCCGATGCATATAATGCTATAAGTTCGGGTTGCCGCACTCGTGAGAGTGTTCGAACTTCTCACACCATATTCTGGGGTACATGAGCCCCTGGTGTATTGGCCATACCAAAGTGTACGATTGCATAATGTCATAACTCAACATATTTACATAAAAAAATGAATGCAATAATAGACAAGAGCTATGTATTGTTCATTAAAAGGCTGCTATGAAAGAAGAACGTTACAAATAGTGCGATAAGAGAGAGGTGGGATTATTTGACATGTCCCCCTCCAGGGGCAAGCTGTGAGACTTTAAGTAAGACAGGTATTTAGCTCATTATAGAGACCACCTGGACATTTGACGTGGCTAGCTGTCTCCCTGGCTGTTTGCATCGTGTGTTCGGCGATTTTACTGCCGGACAGGCCTTCCTGAGAGTGGATTCCTGAAAGTAAGAAAAGAGAAATGACAAAATCGGGAGCCCCTAGTGCGGTTGAGCCGCATTCTGGGCGTGTCGTGGTTGTGCCCCTCCCCTTATGCCCATGGTATTTCCAGAGCTTAATTATGTACGCGTGGTACTGGTTTCGCAATCTCGCGAGGGCTGGGGTTGGGGCCGCACTGCTATGCTTGCTCGGAACATGCCATACAGTCTTTTTGTAGGTTACTCCAGGTGCGCTTGACAGTGTCTGGACGTTTAACAGCCGGACTGGAGAACTGCCTTGAGAGGCTACTTTATATTTCCACCGCGAGGGCCGCCATGTGCTCCTCTATTCGGAGAGAGCGTTCGGTGTTTCCATTGACCGTAATGACTCCTCGAGGGCCTGGCATCTTGAGCTTGAGGTATGCGTAGTGCGGCACCGGATTGAACTTTGCAAATGCGGTTCGCCCGAGCAGGGCGTGATAGCCACTGCGGAACGGGACTATGTCAAAGATTAACTCCTTTCTTCGGAAATTATCCGGGGATCCGAAGACCACTTCGAGTGTAACTGAGCCTGTACAGCTGGCCTCTACACCTGGTATGACGCCTTTAAAGGTCGTCTTTGTGGGTTTAATCTGTGAGGAATCTATGCCCATTTTTTGCATTGTATCCTGGTAAAGCAGGTTCAGGTTGCTGCCGCCGTCCATGAGGACTCTAGTGAGATGAAATCCGTCAATGATTGGGTCTAGAACAAATGCAGCGAACCCGCCATGACGGATTCTAGTGGGGTGGTCCCTTCGATCAAAAGTGATCGGGCAGGAGGACCATGGGTTGAACTTTGGGGCGACTGGCTCCAACGCATATACGTCCCTGAGTGCACGCTTCTGCTACCTTTTGGGGATGTGGGTTGCGTATATCATGTTTACTGTCCGCACTTGTGGGGGAAAACCCTTCTGTCCCCTATTATTCGGCGGCCGGGGCTCCTCCTCATCATCGCTATGCAGCCCCTTATCTCTGTTTTCGGCACTTAACTTGCCTGCCTGCTTGAACACCCAACAATCCTTGTTGGTGTGATTGGCTGGTTGTTCGGGGGAGCCGTGTATCTGGCATGAGCTATCGAGTATCTGGTCCAAACTGGACGGGCCCGGATTATTTCTTTTGAATGGCTTTTTCCGCTGACCGGGTTTAGAGCCTCTGAATCCGGCATTAACTGTCGTATCCTCAGTATTGTCGCCATTAATGCGGCGCTTGTGCTTGTTGTGATATGACCTGCCATTGTTGTCCTTGGTATCCGAATTACCAGGGCTCTTGGTCATGTTATTACTACGAGCTAGCCAGCTGTCTACTCCCGCGCAAAAGCGGGTCATTAGTGTTGTGAGGGCTGCCATGGATTTTGGATTTTCCTGTCCTAGGTGCCGGGCAAGCCATTCGTCAGGGATGTTATGTTTGAAGGCTGCAAGGGCCTCTGCGTCCGGACAGTCCACTATTTGATTTTTCTTGGTTAGGAACCGTGTCCAGAATTGTCTGGCCGATTCATCTGGCTGCTGAATTATGTGTCTTAGGTCATCGGCGTCTGGTGGTCGCACATAGGTGCCCTGGAAATTGTCGAGGAATGCGGATTCCAGGTCCTCCAAGCAACCAATTGACTCTGCTGGCAAGCTGTTAAGCCAATGTCGAGCTGGTCCTTTAAGCTTGAGTGGGAGGTATTTGATAGCGTGTAGATCATCACCACGGGCCATGTGGATATGAAGGAGATAATCCTCGATCCATACCGCAGGATCTGTTGTGCCATCGTATGATTCGATGTTTACGAGTTTAAAACCCTCGGGGATTTGATGATCCATTACTTCGTTTGTGAAGCATAGTGGGTGTGCGGCGCCTCTGTACTGGGCTATATCACGACGTAGCTCATATGAGCTTTGCCTGCCGTGTTCGGCCTAGCCATATTTGCCATATCCGGCATGACGGTTATCGTCACATGTCATGGGGTGCCCATGCGATCCATAGATCGATCTTGTTTGCCTTGCCTTGTCCTCCAATATGTCTCGCAGGTCTGGCGCGTTTCCCTGTGCCTTGGTATTTTTTGAGCGGCGCCGGGGTGCGGCTTGAATGGATGGCCGAGAGGCCTCTCTTTCGCGACCACGATGTGGCCGGTCGGCCGCATCCTGCATTGGTGACATAGGTTTAGCTGCTTCCTCCTCTAATTGGGGTAGTAGCCTTTGATTTGGGTAGCTCTTGGAGGGGCGTTCGAGTTTGTACTCTTCGGCCACAAGGACTTCAGTCCATCTGTCGGCTAGCAAATCTTGGTCAGCTCTAAGCTGCTGCTGTTTTTACTTGAGGCTACTCGTCGTGGCCATAAGCCTGCCTTGGAAACGCTCTTGTTCGACGGGATCCTTAGGCACGACGAATTCATCGTCGGCGAGGCTTGCCTCGTTTTCGGAGGGAGGCATGTAATTATCGTCCTCTACCTCTCTGCCTGCCGCTCTCTTATGAGGGCTGGATTCTCCATCATCCTGCGCTGAATCCTGCTGGAGGGGGTTGTCTTCGGCACTGTTCGGGGTGTTATTGTCTCCGGTGCCGGAATCACTGTTTTTGCTTTGGCGGGATTTAGAGCGGCGCCGCTGACGCCGGCACTTAGGCCGCTTCTTGGAGGGGTCATCCTCCGTTGTTCCATTGCCATTTCCTTCTTTTGGGGTGTCCACCATGTATATGTCATATGATGAGGTGGCTTTCCAGTGCCCTATAGGTGCTGGTTCTTGGTCGTCTCCTGCATTGTTGTCCATACCGTCGATGTATTCGGAGTCGAAGTCGAGCATGTCGGTTAAATCATCGACAGTGGCTACGGAGTGGGTGGTGGGTGGGCTTCGAATTTCTTCGTCGTCTGCATTCCAACCTTGCTGACCGTAGTCCGGCCAGGGCTCTCCTAATAAAGAGAGAGACTTCAGTGAATTCAGGATGGTGCCAAAGGGCGAGTGTTGTATGATGTCCGCGGCGGTGAACTCCATGATCGGCGCCCAATTGGGTTCGATCGGCAGGGGCGCGGAAGGTTCGGAGTCTGGAAAGGAGTCCGGCACCTTCGAGTGACGAGCTTCGCAAAGGACAGGGCTGGTATTCGGCTCGATCGCCGTAGAGATTGCAGCCCTCGAGGCGGTGTCCAACCATCCGTCCTCGATTGGCGCAGTCGGCTCCGAGCTAAAGGTCGGAACGGACGCCGGGGCGGCCTCCAGGTCACTGTTCGGCGGCAGAGCTAGATCATACCCGTCCTGACAGTGTGGCGCGCTTGGTTGTGGCTCGAATCCATCGAAGATCAAGTCCTCGCGGATGTCGGCGGTGTAGTTCAAACTCCCAAATATGACCTAATTGCCAGGGGCGTAGCTTTCGATCTGCTACAGATGGCTAAGCGAATTGGCCCGCAGTGCAAAGCCGCTGAATACGAAGAACTATCCGGGGAGAAAAGTCTCACCCTGGGCCGCATCATGGTTGATGATCGAAGGTTCCATCGGGCCTAAAGGTGATGACACAGAGGAACTCTCAATGAAAGCACCAATGTCGGTGTCAAAACTGGTGGAACTCGGCTAGTGGGTCCCGAACTATGCATCTAGGCGGATGGTAATAGGAGACAAGTGACACAATGTTTTTACCCAGTTCGGGCCCTCTCGATGGAGGTAAAACCCTACTCTTGCTTGATTAATATTGATGATATGGGTAGTACAAGAGTAGACCTACCACGAGATCAGAGAGGCTAAACCCTAGAAGCTAGCCTATGATATGATTGTTGTTCGCCCTACGGACTAAACCCCTCCGGTTTATATAGACATCGGAGAGGGCTAGGGTTACACAGAGTCAGTTACAATGGGAGGAGATCTACATATCTGCATCGCCAAGCTTGCCTTCCACGCCAAGGAAAGTCCCATCCGGACACATGACGAAGTCTTCAATCTTGTATCTTCATAGTCCAGGAGTCCGGTCAAAGGTCATAGTCCGGCCATCCGGACACCCCCTAATCCGGGACTCCCTCAAGAGGTAAAAAGGTAACTCTCCCAAGTAATATTGCTCCTATCACCATTGTGCCTCATGTAAGTGAATCAAATATGTTGATGGAGGATGATGATATTGAGTATGATTTTGTGATGCCTACTACTTGTTGTCATGATTATGATTGGGAAGACAATGATGTCCCTTATGACCTTGAAGATCTTTTTGGCACTTGCTTGGAAGAATATGATAATAATATTTGCTATAGCATTGGTGCCATTCATGCTATTGACAAAACCACAAGCTTGGGAATGCTATGTTTTATGAGTATGAAACGTTTGAAGATTTATTTCCTGAAAATAATGCTTGTCCCAAGCTTGGGGATGCTTTGCATAATGAATATGATCCTTTGATTCCTTCTACTTTCAATAAGAACATTTATTATGATGATAGCATGCGTCCTGTTTATGATGATTACAATGATGAAAGTGGGTTTGGAAGAGTGACAACTGTAGGTATTAGTGATCCCACTATTTTAGAGGGTGTTAAATCTTATTACAATATTGATGAAAGTGGACTTGGAGAGGTCATGACTTTATTTACTGATACATCCACTATTTTGGAAGAGGTTTCAATTGACTATGATGAGAACAAACTTTCTACTTATGATGATTACTATGATAACATGTATGCTATAAAGAGTAATAAATTATCTATGCTTTTGGATCATGAAAAGAGTGCTTTATGTGATGGTTATATGGATGAATCTATACTTGATGCTACCGAAAATTATTATGAGAGAGGAACTTATGATTCATGATGCTCTTCCTATGTTTCAATCTTTATCTTTTATGCGTGCATCATTGAACTCATCATGCCTAGCTAAAAGGAATTAAAGAAAAGCGCTTGTTGGGAGACAATCCAAAACTTTTACCTACTGTTTTTGAACGTTTACATGATTATGCTTGTAACGCCCGGATAATTATGCTACAGTTGTTCGGGAACGTAGTAATTTCAAAATTTTCCTACGCACACGCAAGATCATGGTGATGTATAGCAATGAGAGGGGAGAGTGTGTCCACGTACCCTCGTAGACCGAAAGCGGAAGCGTTATGACAACGCGGTTGAAGTAGTCGTACGTCTTCATGATCCAATCGTTCCAAGCACCGAACGTACGGCACCTCCGAGTTCAGCACACGTTCAGCTCGATGACGATCCCCGGACTCCGATCAGCACACGTTCAGCACGATGGCGTGATGACGATGATGATGTTCTATCGATGCAGGGCTTCGCCTAAGCACCGCAACGATATGACCGAGGTGGAATATGGTGGAGGGGGGCACCGCACACGGCTAAGGAACGATCACGAAGATCAACTTCTGTTCTTGAGGTGCCCCTCCCCCGCACCCGTATATATAGGAGCCAAGGGGGAGGGGGCGGCCGGCCAAGGAGGGCGCGCCAAGGAGGATTCCTACTCCCACCGGGAGTAGGATCCCCCCCTTCCAAGTAATAGGAGTAGGGGCCAAGGAAGGGGGAAGAGAAGAGAAGGAAGGAGGGGGCGCAGCCCCTCCCCCTAGTCCAATTCGGACTAGGCCTTGGGGCGCGCCTAGCCTCTCCTCTCTCTTTCCCCTAAAGCCCAATAAGGCCCATATACTCCCTGGCGAATTCCCGTAACTCTCCGGTACTCCGAATAATACCCGAATCACTCGGAACCTTTCCGAACTCCAAATATAGTCGTCCAATATATCGGTCTTGACGTCTCAACCATTTCGAGACTCCTCGTCATGTCCCCGATCTCATCCGGGACTCCGAACTCCTTCGGTACATCAAAAATCATAAACTCATAATATAACTGTCATCGAAACCTTAAGCGTGCGGACCCTACGGGTTCGAGAACAATGTAGACATGACCTAGAACAGTTTCCGGTCAATAACCAATAGCGGAACCTGGATGCTCATATTGGCTCCTACATATTCTACGAAGATCTTTATCGGTCAAACCGCATAACAACATATGTTGTTCCCTTTGTCATCGGTATGTTACTTGCCCAAGATTCGATCGTCGGTATCCAATACCTAGTTCAATATCGTTACCGGTATGTCTCTTTACTCGTTACGTAATGCATCATTCCGTAACCAACTCATTGGCCACATTGCTTGCAAGGCTTATAGTGATGTGCATTACCGAGACGGCCCAGAGATACCTCTCCGACAATCGGAGTGACAAAACCTAATCTCGAAATACGCCAACTGAACATTTATCTTTGGAGACACCTGTAGAGCTCCTTTATAATCACCCAGTTACGTTGTGACAATTGGTAGCACACAAAGTGTTCCTCCGGTAAACGAGAGTTGCATAATCTCATAGTTGTAAGAACTTTGTATAAGTCATGAAGAAAGTAATAGCAACATACTAAAAGAACAACTGCTAGGCTAACGGAATGGGTCAAGTCAATCACATCATTCTCCTAATGATGTGACCCCGTTAATCAAATGACAACTCTTTTGTCCATGGCTAGGAAACATAACCATCTTTGATAAATGAGCTAGTCAAGTAGAGGCGTACTAGTGACACTATGTTTGTCTATGTATTCACACATGTATTATGTTTCCGGTTAATACAATTCTAGCATGAATAATAAACATTTATCATGATATAAGGAAATAAATAATAACTTTATTATTGTCTCTAGGGCATATTTCCTTCAGTCTCCCACTTGCACTAGAGTCAATAATCTAGTTCACATCATCATGTGATTTAACACCAATATTCATATTTGTATATGATTAACACCCGTAGTTCACATCGTCATGTGACCAACACCCAAAGGGTTTACTAGAGTCAACAATCTAGTTCACATTGCTATGTGATTAACACCCAAAGAGTACTAAGGTATGATCATGTTTTGCTTGTGAGAGAAGTTTAGTCAACAGGTTTGTCACATACAGAGCCGTATGTATTTTGCAAATATTCTATGTCTACAATGCTCTGCACGGAGCTACCATAGCTAATTGCTCCCACTTTCAATATGTATCCAGATTGCGACTTAGAGTCATCTGGATCAGTGAAAAAGTTTGCACCGATGTAAATTTTACGACGAACTCTTTTATCACCTCCATAATCGAGAAACATCTCCTTAGTCCTCACTAAGGATATTCTTGACCGCTGTCCAGTGATCTACTCTTAGATCAAAATTGTATTCCTTTGCCAAACTCAGAGCAAGGTATACAATAAGACTGGTTCACACCATAGCATACTTTATAGAACTTATGACTGAGGCATAGGGAATAACTTTTCATTCTCTTTCTATTTTCTGCTATGGTCGGGTCTTGAGTCTTACTCAATTTCACAGCTTGCAACATAGGCAAGAACTCCTTGTTTGACTGTTCCATTTTGTACTACTTCAAAATATTATCAAGTTATGTACTCATTGAAAAAATCTTATCAAGCATCTTGATCTATCTATGTAGATCGTAATGCTCAATGTGTAAGCAGCTTCACCGAGGTCTTTTTTTGAAAAATTCCTTTCAAACACTCCTATATGCTTTCAAGAAAATTCTACACCATTTCCAATTAATAATATGTCATTCACATATACATATCAGAAAGGCTGTAGTACTCCCACTCACTTTCTTGTAAATACAGGCCTTCCCAAAAGTCTGTATAAAACCATATGCTTTGATCAACTCATCAAAGCGTATATTCCAACTCCAAGATGCTTGCACCAGTCCATTGATGGATCATTGGAGCTTGCACATTTTGTTAGCACCTTTAGGATTAACAAAACCTTCTGGTTGCATCATATTCAACTCTTCTTTAAAAAAATCCATTAAGGAATGCAGTTTTGACATCCATTTGCCAGATTTCATAAAATGTGGCAATTGCTAACATGATTCGGACGGACTTAAGCATCGATACGAGTGAGAAAATCTCATCGTATTCAACACCTTGAACTTGTCGAAAACCTTTCACAGCAAGTCGAGCTTAGTAGATAGTAACACTACTATCAGTGTCCGTCTTCCTCTTGAAGATCCATTTATTTAACATGGCTTGCTGATCATCAAGCAAGTCAATCAAAGTCCATACTTTGTTCTCATACATGGATCATATCTCAGATTTTATGGCCTCAAGCCATTTCGCGGAATCTGGGCTCATCATCGCTTCCTCATAGTTTGTAGGTTCATCATGGTCTAGTAACATGACTTCCAGAACATGATTACCGTACCACTTTGGTGTGGATCTTATTCTAGAAGACCTACGAGGTTCGGTAGTAACTTGATCTGAAGCTTCATGATCATCATCATTAGCTTCCTCACTAATTGGTGTAGGAATCACAGGAACTGATTTCTGTGATGAACTACTTTCCAATAAGGGAGCAGGTACAGTTACCTCATCAAGTTCTACTTTCCTCCCGCTCACTTCTTTCGAGAGAAACTCCTTCTCTAGAAAGGATCCATTCTTAGCAACAAAGATTTTGCCTTCGGATCTGTGATAGAAGGTGTACCCAACAGTTTCCTTTGGGTATTCTATGAAGACGCACTTCTCCGATTTGGGTTTGATGTTATCATGCTGAAACCTTTTCACATAAGCATTGCAACCCCAAACTCTAAGAAACGACAGATTAGGTTCATTGCTAAACCATAGTTCATACGGTGTCGTCTCAGCGGATTTAGATGGTTCCCTATTTAATGTGAATGCAGATGTCTCTAATGCATAACCCCAAAACAATAGTGGTAAACCGATAAGAGACATCATAGATCGCACCATATCCAATAAAGTGCGGTTACAACGTTCGGACACACCATAATGTTGTGGTGTTCCAGGTGGCATGAGTTGTGAAACTATTCCACATAGTTTTATATGAAGGCCAAACTCGTAACTCAGATATTTGTCTCCGCGATCAAATCACAGAAACTTTATTTTCTTGTTACGATGATTCTTCACTTCACTCTGAAATTCTTTGAACTTTTCAAAATGTTTCAGACGTGTGCTTCATTAAGTAGATATACTCATATATGCTCAAATCATCTTGTGAAGGTCAAAAAATAACGATACTCGCCACGAGCATCAACACTCATTGGATCGCATACATAGGTATGTATTATTTCCAATAAATCAGTAGCTCGTTCCATTGTTCTGAAGAACGGAGTTTTAGTCATCTTGCCCAAAAGGCACGATTCGCAAGCATCAAATGATTCATAAGCAAGTGATTCCAAAAACCCATCAGCATGGAGTTTCTTCATGCGCTTTACACAGATGTGACAAAAACGGCAGTACCACAAATAAGTTGCACTATCATTATCAACTTTGCATCCTTTGGCATCAATATTATGATTATGTGTATCACTACGATCGAGATCCAACAAACCATTTTCATTGGGTGTATGACCATTGAAGGTTTTATTCATGTAAACAGAACAACAATTATTCTCTGATTTTAAATGAATAACCATTTTGCAATAAACATAATCAAATCATATTCATGCTCAACGCAAACGCCAAATAACATTTAGTTTGGTTCAACACTAATCCCGAAAGTATAGGGAGTGTGCGATGACGATCATATCAAACTTGGAACCACTTCCAACACACATCGTCACTTCACCCTCAACTAGTCTCTATTTATTCTGTAACTCCTGTTTCGAGTTACTAATTTTTAGCAACCGAACAAGTATCAAATACTCAGGGGCTACTATAAACACTAGTAAGGTACACATCAATAACCTGTATATCAAATATACATTTGTTCACTTTGCCATCCTTCTTATCCACCAAATATTTAGGGTATTTCCGTTTCCAGTGACCATTTCCTTTGAAGTGTAAGCACACAGTTTCAGGCTTTGGTTCATCTTTGGGCTTCTTCGTGGGAGTGACAACTTGCTTGTCATTCTAGTTGAAGTTCCCTTTCTTTCCCTTTGCCCTTTTCTTGAAACTAGTGATCTTGTCAACCATCAACACTTGATGCTCTTTCTTGATTTCTACCTTCGTCGATTCCAACATCACGAAGAGCTTGGGAATCGTTTTCTTCATCCCTTGCATAATATAGTTCATCACAAAGTTCTACTAACTTGGTGATGGTGACTAGAGAATTCTGTCAATCACTATCTTATCTCGAAGATTAACTCCCACTGGATTCAAGCGATTGTAGTACCAAGACAATCTGAGCACATGCTCACTAGTTGAGCGATTCTCCTCCATCTTTTAGCCTTAGAACTTGTTGGAGACTTCATATCTCTCAACTCAGGTATTTGCTTGAAATATTAACTTCAACTCCTGGAACATCTCATATGGTCCATGACGTTCAGAACGACTTTGAAGTCCCGATTCTAAGCCGTTAAGCATGGTGCACTAAACTATCAAGTATTCATCATATTGAGCTAGCCAAACGTTCATAACGTCTGCATCTGCTCCTGCAATAGGTCTGTCACCTAACGGTGCATTAAGGACATATCTCTTCTGTGCAGCAATGAGGATAAACCTCAGATCATGGATCCAATCCGCATCATTGCTACTAACATCTTTCAACACAATTTTCTCTAGGAACATATCAAAATAAACATATGAAAGCAACAACACAAGCTATTGATCTTCAACATAATTTCCAAAATACTACAAGGACTAAGTTCATGATAAATTTATGTGCAATTAATCATATTACTTAAGAACTCCCACTTAGACATACATCTCTCTAGTCATCTAAGTGATCACGTGATCCAAATCAACTAAACCATGTCCGATCATCACGTGAGATGGAGAAGTTTTCAATGGTGAACATCACTATGTTGATCATATCTACTATATGATTCACGCTCGACTTTTCGGTCTCTGTGTTCCGAGGCCATATCTGTATATGCTAGGCTCGTCAAGTTTTAACCTGAGTATTTTGCGTGTGCAACTGTTTTGCACCCGTTGTATTTGAACGTAGAGCCTATCACACCCGATCATCACGTGGTGTCTTAGCATGAAGAACTTTCACAACGGTGCATACTTAGGGAGAACACTTCTTGATAATTTAGTGAGATATCATCTTAAAATGCTACCGTCAATCAAAGCAAGATAAGATGCATAAAGGATAAACATCACATGCAATCAATATAAGTGATATGGTATGGCCATCATCATCTTGTTCTTGTGGTCTCCATCTCCAAAGCACCGTCGTGATCACCATCGTCACCGGCGCGACACCTTGATCTCCATCGTAGCATCGTTGTCGTTATGCCATCTATTGCTTCTACGACTATCGCTACCGCTTAGTGATAAAGTAAAGCAATTACAGGGCGTTTGCATTTCATACTATAGAGCGACGACCATATGGCTCCTGCCAGTTGCCGATAACTTCGGTTACAAAACAAGATCATCTCATACAATAAAATATAGCATCACGTCTTGACCATATCACATCACAACATGCCCTGCAAAAACAAGTTAGACGTCCTCTACTTTGTTGTTGCAAATATTACGTGGCTGCTACGGGCTGAGCAAGAACCGTTCTTACCTACGCATCAAAACCACAACGATAGTTTGTTAAGTTAGTGTTGTTTTAACCTTCGCAAGGACCGGGCGTAGCCACACTCGGTTCAACTATATTTGGAGAAACAGACACCCGCTAGTCACCAGTGTGCGAAGCACGGCGGTAAAACCAGTCTCGCGTAAGCGTACATGTAATGTTGGTCCGGGCCGCTTCATCCAACAATACGGCTGAACAAAAGTATGACATGCTGGTAAGCAGTATGACTTGTATCGCCCACAACTCACTTGTGTTCTACTCATGCAAATAACATCAACGCATAAAACCTGGCTCGGATGCCACTGTCGGGGAACGTAGTAATTTCAAAATTTTCCTACGCACACGCAAGATCATGGTGATGTATAGCAACGAGAGGGGAGAGTGTGTCCACGTACCCTCATAGACCAAAAGCAGAAGCGTTATGACAACGCGGTTGATGTAGTCGGACGTCTTCACGATGCGACCGATCCAAGCACCGAACGTACGGCACCTCCGAGTTCAGCACACGTTCAGCTCGATGACGATCCCCGGACTCCGATCCAGCAGGGTGTCGGGGATGAGTTCCGTCAACACGACGGTGTGATGACGATGATGATGTTCTACCGACGCAGGGCTTCGCCTATGCACAGCAACGATATGACCGAGGTGGAATATGGTGGAGGGGGGCACCGCACACGGCTAAGGAACGATCATGAAGATCAACTTCTGTTCTAGAGGTGCCCCCCTGCGCCCGTATATAAAGGAGCCAAGTGGGAGGGGGCGGCCGGCCAAGGAGGGCGCGCCAAGGAGGAGTCCTACTCCCACCGGGAGTAGGATTCCCCCCCTTCCAAGTAATAGTAGTAGGAGTCAAGGGAAGGGGGAAGAGAAGAGAAGGAAGGAGGGGGCGCAGCCCCTCCCCCTAGTCCAATTCGGACTAGGCCTTGGGGGGCGCCTAGCCTCTTCTCTCTCTTTCCCCTAAAGCCCAATAAGGCCCATATACTCCCCGGCGAATTCCCGTAACTCTCCGGTACTCCAAAAAATACCCGAATCACTCGGAACCTTTCCGAACTCCGAATATAGTCATCCAATATATCGATCTTTACGTCTCGACCATTTTGAGATTCCTCATTATGTCCCCGATCTCATCCGGGACTCCGAACTCCTTTCGTACATCAAAAATCATAAACTCATAATATAACTGTCATCGAAACCTTAAGCGTGCGGACCCTACAGGTTCGAGAACAATGTAGACATGACGTAGAACAGTTTCCGGTCAATAACCAATAGCGGAACCTGGATGCTCATATTGGCTCCAACATATTCTACGAAGTTCTTTATCTGTCAAACTGCATAACAACATACGTTGTTCCCTTTGTCATCGGTATGTTACTTGCCCGAGATTCGATCGTCAGTATCCAATACCTAGTTCAATCTCATTACCGGTAAGTCTCTTTACTCGTTACATAATGCATCATTACATAACCAACTCATTGGCCACATTCCTTGCAAGGCTTATAGTGATGTGCATTACCGAGAGGGCCCAGAGATACCTCTCTGACAATCGGAGTGACAAAACCTAATCTCGAAATACGCCAACTCAACATCTATCTTTGGAGACACCTGTAGAGCTCCTTTATAATCACCCAGTTACGTTGTGACATTTGGTAGCACACAAAGTGTTCCTCGGTAAACGGGAGTTGCATAATCTCATAGTTGTAGGAACTTTGTATAAGTCATGAAGAAAGCAATAGCAACATACTAAAAGATCAAGTGCTAGGCTAATGGAATGGGTCAAGTCAATCACATCAATCTCCTAATGATGTGATTCCGTTAATCAAATGACAACTCTTTTGTCCATGGCTAGGAAACATAACCATCTTTGATAAACGAGCTAGTCAAGTAGAGGCATACTAGTGACACTATGTTTGTCTATGTATTCACACATGTATTATGTTTCCAGTTAATACAATTCTAGCGTGAATAATAAACATTTATCATGATATAAGGAAATAAATAATAACTTTATTATTGTCTCTAGGGCATATTTCCTTCAACAGTAAGCCCCTCTTAATGGTGCCATGTCATCGAATTTACTGAGGTTAAGTTTGCATTGATTCAAAGTTGGTTCCGATTTCAAATTTGAATGCGTAAAAAGAAAAGGCAAAAGTAAGTAAAATAAAAAGAGTAGGCGAATCAAAAAAAGGAAAGAAAAGGTTTCCCATTGGGCCTTGGCCTAGTTGACCAAGCCGCTAGGCCACCTGACTGGCCCATCTCTCCCTCCCCTTAACCACCATGCCCCACTAACTCTAGCCAGATCCCGCACCGTCGCTGGTGTCCCGACGCCGGCTGTCACTCTGTCGCCTCCCCAACATCGAGTTGGCACCCCGCCACCTCAACGCCCCATCCGTAACCGCACCGTCGCCGGACCCCACTGGATTGCCTCGTCCCCGTCACTCGCGCCCCCGCCTCCTCCTCGCCGGCGCCATCGTTCCTCACCGACCCCGATCCCCTACAAACAAGGTGAGCTGCACCCCCTCCTCCCGCTCTCTGCCTCCCGGTGCCGTTCGCCATGCACGCAGATGCAGCGTGCACGACGCAGCCCTGCACGATGCTGCCAGCCCACGGCCCTCCCGTCATGCCCCCCCATCCCCGCCTTGGCTTCGCCCTGCACTACTAGGCCGCGCATGCCTACCCTCACCTCTGCTGCTCGCCCCCCTCCATGTTGATGCACCCTATCGTCGCCTTCCCCGAGCGCCTCGCCGCAGCCACGCTTGTCCGTGCCCGCGCACCGACCACCCCGCACGCGCCACTGCATGCTGCTCCTTCCGCCTTGCTGCGCCCGCGCCGCTGCCGCCCCTACGTAGCCTCCTCCTGCCACGGCCGGCCGGTGAGTCGCGCCGCCATACACGCACCCCGGCGCACACACGCGCCCGAGCGTGTTCGGGCGGGCGCCAACACCCACGGCCCGTGTAACACCCCCGATACAACTTTCCATATTCGTAACTCCGACTCTTGCCATTTCCGGCTATGTGATTTATTATTTCCTCCGTGGTTGGGTTTTGTCTGTTGTTTTGCATTTTGTTCTTGTTATGCATCTCGTCTCATGTCATCATTCGCATTGCATCGGCATCATTTTCATAAATCTTGCATCCGTTCGGGTTCCGCCGGTTCTCTCCATTGTCCGTTCTGAGCCCGACCATACTCGCACGCGCCGCGGCACCTCCGAAATATTATTTTATAAGTGGCATAAAAATGCTCTCGGAATGGGTTGCAACTTGTCATGCGGTCTTATTATAGTGTAGACAGACCGCCTACCAAATATCATCGCATTCGGAGTCCGTTTGGTAGCCCAACCGTCATCCGTAGCGGCACCGTTGCCGGTTTAATCATCGGACGCTTTCGCTCTCCGAAAACCCTGCCGGGCTGCCTTCCTCTTCTCTTCTCTCATCCCAAGGCCTCATCTACACAGCCCTCCTGCAGCCCACCTAAACCCCCTCCGTTCCTGATCGCCAGATCGTGATCCGAGGGTCCGAAACGGCCTCAAAACCCCCTAAACCCTAGCTTTTACCCTATATATAGACCCCCTCATGCCATTTTGGGCATCTCCTAGCCCTTCCCCTACCTCCTAGCACCTCCTCCTCATATTCCGCGCCGACCGAACCTAGCCCCGCCACTTGTCGCCCCCTCCTCGCCTGCACCACCGCTCTCCACCTCACGAGCGCCACTTGGCGCATAGCCATTGGTTGCGCCACCGCCTGAGGCGTCGCCCCGGCCAACCGGGCACCGCCACGTCGCCTCCCCCGCCACCTCATCGCCCCGCAGCCACCTCTCCACCGTGCGGCCCGCTGGGGTCCGGATCTGGCCCGCCCGGCCCAAGACCGCGCCGCCGCAGCCCGCGAGGGCCCGAGCGCCCCGCGCCTCCGGCTCCCGATCTGGATCGAGGGGAGGAGCCCCTCGACCCCGAGCCCTCGTCACCGGTGCACGTCGCATCGCCCCGGCCTCCTCCTTCCTCTGCCTCGACGTGCCTCCCTCGCAGGAGCGCGCCCCCGCCGCAGTCTCCCCTCGCCGCGCCTTGCCTACGACGCCGCTCCACCGACGAGCGCCTCCCTGCGCTGCCACGAACCAGCCTTTGACCTCCTTCGCCTCCCGGCCGTCACCCGCACCTGGCCGGTGACCTCGCCGACCCTCCGGTGCCGCCAACCCCGGGAACGGGACCCCCCGGCCCGGATCTGCCGTCCCGGACCGCCTCGCCTCGCCGGATCGAGCCACCATCGCCGCTCGCCCTTTGACTGCATTGTCACATCCCTAACTTCTGGTAATGCTCTAGGCTAGCTTCATGTGTGCATCATGTCTATATTTTTGAAACTTGAATTGAGGAATATTGGAAGCCTCAAAACCCTAAATAAAAGAGGGGCAAAAACCCTAGAAATCTCATTCATTGCTCCAAAAGGCTCTTCTTAAATGTTTGATAATTTTTGGTAAGGGTTCTGGTCCCAACCAAAATATTGAACATTTTTGAGGAATTATTTTTTGGGATTTTGGATTTAATTCATTAGCTATTTGAATTTGAATTATATTCATATAATTAGAATATAATTTCAAATACCCCCTGAAATATTTTATAAGCTTTTGGAAAAGTACATCTAGCAATATAAAATATTCAGAGGAGCTTTGGCATTGTTTGAATTATTATTTTAATTCAAAACAGTGGCAACATAAATTAAATAAAACAAACAGAACAAAAAAAATAAAAAAAAGAGCAAACTACCTGGCCACTTACCTGGCGCAGCCCGCCTGGCAGCCCACTGGCCGGCCCAGCACTGTGCTGGCCCGTGCCAGCCACCTGCTTCCTCTCGCCAGGCAGGCAGAGAGGAGCGCGCCCGCGCACGCCAAGCTCGCCACGCAGCTCCCTGGCCGCCTGCCTCGCCTGGACAGCGTGGCGACGCCTCGAAGCCACTCCTCGGCACTGCCCCGACCCCTCCGACACCCCATTCTCCCCCTGGCTCTCTCCCTCGTCCTCTCCCGTTATGCCCGAGCGCAGCCGTCGCCGCCGCTTGCCGCTGCCGCGACCACCGCCGTCCCCTTGCCCCATGACCATGCCCAGCAGCTCCGAAATCGAGCACCCCATCCCCACGCCGAAGGAAACAACCCGGAGGACTCTGCTTCGTCGCCATCGACCCGTCTTCAACCTCGGGACACCGGAGATCGTCATCGCCGTTCCGTCGCCTCTGAGCCGTCCCCGAGCGCGCTGAGCCTCCCTACGACATCACCGTGAGCCCCTGAGTTTTTCCCCTCACCTCCCCCTCTCGCTAGCTTCCTCTAGCCACCGCCCCACGAGCTCCCGAGGCCGCCGTCCGCCATGGCCGACCTCCTGCTCACCGCTGAGCTTACCACGCCCAGCTGTGCTATCCACCGTGCTCCCTGGGCCCCCTAGATGCGGCCTAGCTACCTGGTTCCCTCGAGGGCGAGCCATAGCCCTGCGCCCGTGCACCACCGAGCTCCGGCCACCACACTTGTCGCCATTGCTGACGCAGTGCTGACGCAGTAAATTCTTTTCTGGATTTATTTTTATATAGGAAATTCCAGAAAATGCCTAAAACTTCCAAAATTCATAGAAAATTAACCGTAACTCCAAATTAAATAATTTATATATGAAAAATTATCAGAAAAATTCAAGGAATCCATCTGTACCATTTTCATGCATGTTAGAACAACTTATCACTACTGTTTAGAGCAAATGAAGTGAATGACATTTAAATAATCACATATGGAGTTTGAATTTGAATCTTGTATTCAAACCAACTTCATTTAATCTGTTGCTAGTTGCATTAGCTCAAAACACATTCATATTGCCATGTCATGAGCATGCATCATATTGTGCATTGCATTGATTGTATTTCTTCTTTGTTGCCGGTATTTGTCCCCTCTCGATAGACGTGATACCGATGATGTGATCGTTGACACTGATGAAGACTCAATGTTATCTTCAGAAGTGCCTGGCAAGCAAAACCCCCCCTTGTTCATTCCGATAAAATCCCACTCTCTCGCTCCTGCTCTCTTTTACTGCATTAGGACAACATCGATTCATCTGTTACTTGCTGCGGTAGCTGAACCCCTTTATCCTTTACATGACCTGTCATTCCACAGTAAATAGATGAAACCCACTAGCATGAGTAGGAGTTGTTTGAGCCCTGTTGTGCCTACTCATTCATGTTTGTTTGTCATGCCTGCTACTGCTTAGAGTTGAGTCAGGTCTGATTCATCGGGGATGAATCAGAGGTGTGTGAACATGTCCTATTGTGTGTGAGCTAAGTGTGTGAACACGATTTGGTAAAGGTAGCGGTGAGAGGCCATGTAGGAGTACATGGTGGGTTGTCTCATTGCAGCCGTCCTCAGGAACTGAGTTCTGTGTTTGTGATCCATGATTCAGCTACTACCACGCATTGGGCCCGAAACCAATGGACCCTCTCGGCTTCTTAATCACCCTTGTCCTCTGTCCAGGAGTTGCAAGTAGTTTCTGGTGTTTGTAGTATGCTGGAGGCCGTGGACAGCGCTGACCGTAGGGGTGGGCTGTGATGCGGTAGGCACGTGGCCGGGTAAACCGGGCACCCGTTTGGTGTCACGGAACCCTGTACACATCGTTTGGGGCTGTGAGCGAAACTCCGGCCGGATCTCCTCATGGATGGAACCCGAATAGGCGATAAACCTGGACTAGAGACTTGAGTGTTTAGGCAGGCCGTGGCCGACACCCACGTTGGGCTTCCGCTTGAAGGTTGCCGAGTACATGTCGTGTAAACGGCGGTAAGTGGTGAGAGCGTGTGTGAAGAAGTACACCCCTGCAGGGTTAACCTAATCTATTCGAATAGCCGTGTCCACGGAAAAGGACTTCTGGGTTGCTTATATCAGTTCATAGACAAGTGAAAGTGGATACTCTAAAATACGCAAGATAAGCGTGAGTGCTATGGATGGCGTTCTCGTAGGGGGACGGGAGCGGATCCATAGTGGTGTATTGCTATGGTGAATATGTGGACTCGTGTGCGCCACCTCAAAAGAGTTACATTGCAGTCGTAGTTTAGGATAGCCACCGAGTCAAAGCTGGCTTGCTGCAGTTAAACCCCACCATCCCTTTGTTGATAATGATGCATATGTAGTTAGTTCTGATGTAAGTCTTGCTGGGTACATTTGTACTCACGTTTGCCTATTTTATGTTTTTGCAGAGAGACTTCAGTCTCACTAGTAATTCCGCGTGGTCTTCGACGTTTAGCTTGATACCTCAGCTACGATCTTGTGCCCTCGGCAGGATCTGATAGATAGTCAGGCTTCTCAGCCTTTTTCATTTATAGTTGTCTGTACTCAGACATGATAGCTTCCGCTTGTGCTTTGACTTGTATGCTCTGAGTGTTGGGTCATGAGACCCATGTTTGTAATATCTCGCTCCTCGGAGCCTATTGAATAAACTACTTGAGTCGTAGAGTCATTTTGTGATGCCATGTTGTATTGCACATATCGAGCATATTGTGTGTATGTTATTGAAATGCTTGGTATGTGTGGGATCTGACCATCTAGTTGTTTATCTTTAGTAGCCTCTCTTACGGGGAAATGTCTCCTAGTGTTTCCACCGAGCCATGGTAGCTTGCTACTGCTCCGGAACACTTAGGCTGGCCGGCATGTGTCCTTCTTCGTTCCTGTGTCTGTCCCTTCGGGGAAATGTCACGCGATGAATACCGGAGTCCTGTTAGCCCGCTACATCCCGGTTCACCGGAGTCCTGCTAGCCCAGTGCTACAGCCTGGTTTCACTCGCTGATGACCGACACGTTCGATGCTGCGTCATGGATGCCTGTCCCTGTAAGTCTGTGCCACTTTGGGTTTACGACTAGCCATGTCAGCCCGGGCTCTTTATCATATGGATGCTAGCGACACTGTCATATACGTGTGCCAAAAGGCGCAAACGGTCCCGGGCTAAGGTAAGGCGACACCCGTGGAATACCGTGCGTGAGGCCGCAAAGTGATATGAGGTGTTACATGCTAGATCGATGTGGCATTGAGTCGGGGTCCTGAAAGATTTGGTATCAGAGCTTGACTGCCTGTAGGTTTACCAAGCCAAACTGGTCGAAGTTGAGTCTAGAAATTCTTTAGTTATATAAGGGAATTGATTGTGGGATGGAACGTAAGGCTCTTTTTACTCCTTATACCTCATGGCCTTCTGATCTGATGCATCTTATCTTTCCTACGGGGTTAAGAAACTAGGCTTTCTCTTCTTTCTATCAGGATCACGTATTACTAGTCCGTAGACTTATAAGATTGTTGATTCAAGCCCCAGTTCAGTTCCTACTATCTTCTGTATGTTAATTATTGATCTCGAAACCTTGATATTGTGCTTCTGAGTGGTTATGCCACCATTTTTGTGAATGTCTCAAATCTTTTCTGAGCATTTACAGCCGTTATGCTGTTCGAGTCATCCCAGGTTTCTAAGTAGTCTGATGCATTTGCAAATCCTTTCTTTCCGTTTCAATGTTCCCATAGGCCAGATTAACCACACTAATCAGCGAGTTGAGGTACTCCGTTACCTTGACACATATGTTGGAGATATTATTATGACCCTAGGTGTCTTAGGGGATCATCTAGTATTCTAGCCATGATTTTTGTTCCAGTGTGATGACTCTGGCCGTCATTATCGAAAGCATACCGTGATGCTACTTAGTAATAGGTATTCTGTTCCTGGGTTCTTGAACCCAAGATTCACTCTACCTACTTCCTGTTGATAGTAATTGCTAGTGCCTTTAGGATATTAGTAACCTTTGCGATAGTCCTTGAAGTCCGTGGTATCTTCTTCTTCCAAATACCATGAACTACTTATGGCAGAAGTTCCTCGTTGAACTGAAATATCACAACAGGATTATTCTTGATGAGTTCTCCGTTATATATTGTGACTCTGCCAGTTCTACCTTTCTGCATGGGTTATCCGGAAGAAACATGTTGAACTTGGTTCGACATACTAATCTATGCATCCACAACTCAGAAAATTATATGTTCCTTTGAGTTGTTCTCTTTAGTCGTCCTCTGACCCTCGTTTATCAATTGATAGTCAAGAGTATGCGTGCGTTCGTTTAACGATGCCTATTACTCTTGTGGTCCATCAAGCCATTCTATCCCAGAATGACTAGGAGAAACAAACTCCAGTACCTCTTCCATATCTAGGATTGGGTCAAAGCAATTGTGCTCCGCAGATCAAATGCCAGCCCAGCTTTTGATTCTGTTCTACCCTGAAGTATTACCGTCTTTATGTTAGGATTTTCATGAGAATTGCACCGGCTCTTGTGAATTCTTGATGTAGTGATACTTCTCGCCATTATTATTCATCCCTCGATTCCGTGTTGTCGCAACCGGAATGCCGACAAGTGAATCGTGATGTGTGAATTCAATACTCCTAGCAACCTTGTTGCTTGGTAGTTAAAGGACAATAATTTCATTCTTAGCGTGCTGGTTTTGAATCATCATTCTAAGGTTGATCATGCTACCTAGTCCTTGTTCTCGGTGCACTCCTCGATCGATGAGTTAGGATTATTCAAATCTTCGCTCTATTGATCATATCGTCTTGCCTCAAAAGGCAAGATTGTTCTCGAGCTTAGTAACATACCGGTGGTTCGTGACTTTCCAAATATCTTCTTGGAGGTGTTACCGGGTTGTCACCTGACCGCTATGTTGAGCTCGTGATCAAGTTGGTTTCTTGTGAACCACCCTTTCTCCAAGAATCGGTGTTAGATATCCCTGAGCTAGTTGGTTAAGCTAGACAACAACTTGGAGAGTTGGAAGATAAAAGCTTGTCTGACTTAGTTCGTTCCAAAGGGATATTCTTGTGTAGTGTGTGTTGAAGAAAGATGATATCTTCATCGATTGGTCCTTGTGATCAGTTGCTGGACCTATTGTCTTATCAATCCTTTGATTTGAGTGTGGGCTATCGTCAAAACAAATCAGTACCAACGATGCTCGTAATGTTGTCTTATTCGTGGTTGATCCCTCGAGCATACACCATTATATCTTTTAGGTCTGACCAATGCTATCACTTGTTCACTTAACTATGGAATTCCTTTTGAAAGGAAACCCAGAAGAATTGTTGTTGAGCCCATTGACAACATCCTTGCCTTCTCCATAATTTTGCTGAGCATTAAGCTAGTGTTGGAAACTTTTGAAAGCATTTTCTTCATGCTAGCTCATGAAGTATTTGTTTGATGAAAGGAGTGACTTCCTCTTATACACGTGCATTTGGTGAAAGTTGCCGCCGTGAATTTGAGAAAGTTAGTTTTGCTTCCTCTGGAATCATCCCAAGTCAGTCATGCATACGTGCGAAGTATTCTGTGGTCTGGAGATTTGCAACCTCCATGCTATATGTATATCCTAGCACACCAAGCCACTGATTGAGTTGTTCAAAGATAAAGGAGTCTGTCCAAGGTGAACTCTTTGGACTTCCACGCGTGGAGACTTCGATGTCATTAATGATGGTTCCCCCTCCTGAACTCGGTAGTGTTTTATTATAAGACTACCTCGTGGTCATGCTTGTCTGGGACAACGTGTTCACATGTTTGTAGCAGAACCAGCTCATGTTTTGGAGCTTACTATCGTAGTTCATTCCCCGAGAATCTCGCAACGTCATCTCGTCAATTTGTGTTGCAAACTTTTGTTTTCCTTCACAGACTCGATGAGTCTGGAATATCCTGACACCAACCAGATCTGAATCTCAGGCAGATATGATGGTTTGGAACATTTCCCAAGAACTATAATATTGGTCCCTTGATAGCCGGTAAAGTGGATGTCGTGGCCAACACACCCAGCCGGAAGACCTATTATTGTAGTATCTTGATTGAGGAAGTTGGCCACCTCCCCATAAGGATTTCGTAGGATTTACCTCCCTAGTTGTTCCTTATGGATTTTTGTATTCCCGAAGTCCGACCTTTTACTTGATGTTCTAGATATCAAACCATATCTATGAATGGGTTACACTAGCACATCAAGGAGAACATTAGAAGCGGAGTGCTAAATGTCTCTCGGTCGATCGTCCAGATTTTGTTTCCTTGGCCTCGCTAAGGTGAAATCTGAGAAAGTGTTATCTTCCTTTGCATCTGCGTCATCCTTCCTCATTCATCATGGTAGTAAGTTGTGTTACCAGAATCCTTGACACGGATATTGGTAAAATCTTGATGAATATGGAAATGCTCAAGTTCTTGAGAGCACGCACAAGCGTTAGGTGTTACCGTCGACACTAACTAGGTTTGCTCTCAACTTCCTCGGTTATGCTATAACCATTCCAATAGTGGAATAACTCTCTATTGTTGAGCCTCTCCCCAGTTACCAGAATCATTCCCACCAATTGCATTTTGTTCCCAGCTTGCACCGCCAATGTGCCATTCTACCACGGATCTCTTCCATTTCCGGTGGTAAGCAAATTCATCCATTACGTTGTCTTCAACAAGGTAATCCACATCATCCAAGTCCGAGTATGCCATTCCACCGACCCCCTCCAAACGATCGCTCGAGAATTGTCTTAGGCTGGTTTAAAGAGTTTCAATCATCTCTGAATCAAAAGTAATTCTTTTTGCCACTTAAGGAAAT
Source organism: Triticum aestivum (assembly GCF_018294505.1). NCBI lineage: Eukaryota > Viridiplantae > Streptophyta > Magnoliopsida > Poales > Poaceae > Triticum > Triticum aestivum. Next base: position 114,445,078 of record NC_057810.1, read on the forward strand.
ATCTCTACGAGTCACCTTCCCTAAGGTGTATCGTTATGGTATTATGGCAACTCAACTCCTCGCTACGTGGACAATCGTTTACCACCTTCTTAAGTGTGGAATTATTGTCTACCTAGTGAACCTTCGTCATCCATTTCTTTCCACCCCTCTTGATGTGTATCTTGTGTCTCAAACCGAGAGATGGTCCTATGTCTCATTCCGTGAGTTGTTCGATCTTCGAGAAGATCGACCTTTCTAGAGTCTCCTTCTTCCCTCCATGTCATGTTGGTAGGATTTCTCAGAGCAAGACATCAAGACAATGATGGTGAATGAATCAACGTTCAACTGAAGAGCACCCTGGATCGTGAAGATTATACTAGTTGCGTTTCCCCTTCACCTTACCCTACGCTAGAATCTCGAGACGAGATTCTTGTTTAGTGGGGGTGAGTTGTCACATCCCTAACTTCTGGTAATGCTCTAGGCTAGCTTCATGTGTGCATCATGTCTATATTTTTGAAACTTGAATTGAGGAATATTGGAAGCCTCAAAACCCTAAATAAAAGAGGGGCAAAAACCCTAGAAATCTCATTCATTGCTCCAAAAGGCTCTTCTTAAATGTTTGATAATTTTTGGTAAGGGTTTTGGTCCCAACCAAAATATTGAACATTTTTGAGGAATTATTTTTTGGGATTTTGGATTTAATTCATTAGCTATTTGAATTTGAATTATATTCATATAATTAGAATATAATTTCAAATACCCCCTGAAATATTTTATAAGCTTTTGGAACAGTCCATCTAGCAATATAAAATATTCAGAGGAGCTTTGGCATTGTTTGAATTATTATTTTAATTCAAAACAGTGGCAAAATAAATTAAATAAAACAAACAGAACAAAAAAAATAAAAAAAAGAGCAAACTACCTGGCCACTTACCTGGCGCAGCCCACCTGGCAGCCCACTGGCCGGCCCAGCACTGTGCTGGCCCGTGCCAGCCACCTGCTTCCTCTCGCCAGGCAGGCAGAGAGGAGCGCGCCCGCGCACGCCGAGCTCGCCATGCAGCTCCCTGGCCGCCTGCCTCGCCTGGACAGCGTGGCGACGCCTCGAAGCCACTCCTCGGCACTGCCCCGACCCCTCCGACACCCCATTCTCCCCCTGGCTCTCTCCCTCGTCCTCTCCCGTTATGCCCGAGCGCAGCCGTCGCCGCCGCTTGCCGCTGCCGCGACCACCGCCGTCCCCTCGCCCCATGACCATGCCCAGCAGCTCCGAAATCGAGCACCCCATCCCCACGCCGAAGGAAACAACCCGGAGGACTCTGCTTCGTCGCCATCGACCCGTCTTCAACCTCGGGACACCGGAGATCGTCATCGCCGTTCCGTCGCCTCTGAGCCGTCCCCGAGCGCGCTGAGCCTCCCTACGACATCACCGTGAGCCCCTGAGTTTTTCCCCTCACCTCCCCCTCTCGCTAGCTTCCTCTAGCCACCGCCCCACGAGCTCCCGAGGCCGCCGTCCGCCATGGCCGACCTCCTGCTCACCGCTGAGCTTACCACGCCCAGCTGTGCTATCCACCGTGCTCCCTGGGCCCCCTAGATGCGGCCTAGATACCTGGTTCCCTCGAGGGCGAGCCATAGCCCTGCGCCCGTGCACCACCGAGCTCCGGCCACCACACTTGTCGCCATTGCCGTCGCTACGGGCCGCCATAGCCACTGCTGCTTGCACTGCTCGATGCGGACGAGCACGGGCAACGCGTAGATGCCCTCCGCCACGCTTTTGGTGGCCGGAGGAGCGATTCCGAAGCCCTCCGCCATGCCTGTTGCCGCCGGCGTTGAGCCGCCGGCCTGTTTGGGCCATTTGACCGGGGTTTGACCTCCCCCTGTGTCACTGACATGCGGGACCAGCCGCCTAATTAATCTAGGTTAGTTTAAGTTAAAACGCTAACTAACCCAGTTAGTTAGGTTAGTCACTGACACTCAGGACCCACTGGTCAGTTTGACCTGGGCTGCCCGTTGACTCGCTTACGTCATGCTGACGTAGTGCTGACGCAGTAAATTCTTTTCTGGATTTATTTTTATATAGGAAATTCCAGAAAATGCCTAAAACTTCCAAAATTCATAGAAAATTAACCGTAACTCCAAATTAAATAATTTATATATGAAAAATTATCAGAAAAATTCAAGGAATCCATCTGTACCATTTTCATGCATGTTAGAACAACTTATCACTACTGTTTAGAGCAAATGAAGTGAATGACATTTAAATAATCACATATGGAGTTTGAATTTGAATCTTGTATTCAAACCAACTTCATTTAATCTGTTGCTAGTTGCATTAGCTCAAAACACATTCATATTGCCATGTCATGAGCATGCATCATATTGTGCATTGCATTGATTGTATTTCTTCTTTGTTGCCGGTATATGTCCCCTCTCGATAGACGTGATACCGATGATGTGATCGTTGACACTGATGAAGACTCAATGTTATCTTCAGAAGTGCCAGGCAAGCAAAACCCCCCCTTGTTCATTCCGATAAAATCCCACTCTCTCGCTCCTGCTCTCTTTTACTGCATTAGGACAACATCGATTCATCTGTTACTTGCTGCGGTAGCTGAACCCCTTTATCCTTTACATGACCTGTCATTCCACAGTAAATAGATGAAACCCACTAGCATGAGTAGGAGTTGTTTGAGCCCTGTTGTGCCTACTCATTCATGTTTGTTTGTCATGCCTGCTACTGCTTAGAGTTGAGTCAGGTCTGATTCATCGGGGATGAATCAGAGGTGTGTGAACATGTCCTACTGTGTGTGAGCTAAGTGTGTGAACACGATTTGGTAAAGGTAGCGGTGAGAGGCCATGTAGGAGTACATGGTGGGTTGTCTCATTGCAGCCGTCCACAGGAACTGAGTTCTGTGTTTGTGATCCATGATTCAGCTACTACCACGCATTGGGCCCGAAACCAATGGACCCTCTCGGCTTCTTAATCACCCTTGTCCTCTGTCCAGGAGTTGCAAGTAGTTTCTGGTGTTTGTAGTATGCTAGAGGCCGTGGACAGCGCTGACCGTAGGGGTGGGCTGCGATGCGGTAGGCACGTGGCCGGGTAAACCGGGCACCCGTTTGGTGTCACGGAACCCTGTACACATCGTTTGGGGCTGTGAGCGAAACTCCGGCCGGATCTCCTCATGGATGGAACCCGAATAGGCGATAAACCTGGACTAGAGACTTGAGTGTTTAGGCAGGCCGTGGCTGACACCCACGTTGGGCTTCCGCTTGAAGGTTGCCGAGTACATGTCGTGTAAACGGCGGTAAGTGGTGAGAGCGTGTGTGAAGAAGTACACCCCTGCAGGGTTAACCTAATCTATTCGAATAGCCGTGTCCACGGAAAAGGACTTCTGGGCTGCTTATATCAGTTCATAGACAAGTGAAAGTGGATACTCTAAAATACGCAAGATAAGCGTGAGTGCTATGGATGGCGTTCTCGTAGGGGGACGGGAGCGGATCCATAGTGGTGTATTGCTATGGTGAATATGTGGACTCGTGTGCGCCACCTCAAAAGAGTTACATTGCAGTCGTAGTTTAGGATAGCCACCGAGTCAAAGCTGGCTTGCTGCAGTTAAACCCCACCATCCCTTTGTTGATAATGATGCATATGTAGTTAGTTCTGATGTAAGTCTTGCTGGGTACATTTGTACTCACGTTTGCCTATTTTATGTTTTTGCAGAGAGACTTCAGTCTCACTAGTAATTCCGCGTGGTCTTCGATGTTTAGCTTGATACCTCAGCTACGATCTTGTGCACTCGGCAGGATCCGATAGATAGTCAGGCTTCTCAGCCTTTTTCATTTATAGTTGTCTGTACTCAGACATGATAGCTTCCGCTTGTGCTTTGACTTGTATGCTCTGAGTGTTGGGTCATGAGACCCATGTTTGTAATATCTCGCTCCTCGGAGCCTATTGAATAAACTACTTGAGTTGTAGAGTCATTGTGTGATGCCATGTTGTATTGCACATATCGAGCATATTGTGTGTATGTTATTGAAATGCTTGGTATGTGTGGGATCTGACCATCTAGTTGTTTATCTTTAGTAGCCTCTCCTACGGGGAAATGTCTCCTAGTGTTTCCACCGAGCCATGGTAGCTTGCTACTGCTCCGGAACACTTAGGCTGGTGATGGGGTTATGTACCTAGGGTAGGGTCACGGACCTGTCCCAAGTAACTTACCCTAGGACATCCCTAGAAGAGGTCGCCTTCCAGTCGACCAACGAGGGTTCACTCGACCAACGAGGACACACTCGACTGGCCTGAAGGACTCGACCACGAAGACGCACTCGACCACCAGGAGGTCAAGAGGCACTCTGCACCGCAACGGCCTGTAATTAAGTAGACTTTATGATAGTAAAGGCACTTTATGTGGGGCGTTACCAGTAACGCCCCAGACTTAACTCACCTTAAACCTTCTCCTACGTGGGCTGGCTGGGGTCCTGGCGCACTCTATATAAGCCACCCCCCTCCACAGGCAGAAGGGTTCGGCACCTTGTAATCCATACATTCATAATCCACTCGACCGCCTCCGGGCTCCGAGACGTAGGGCTGTTACTTCCTCCGAGAAGGGCCTGAACTCGTACATCCTTTGTGCTTACAACCTCTCCATAGCTAGGACCTTGCCTCTCAATACCTACCCCCCACTCTACTGTCAGGCTTAGAACCACGACAGTTGGCGCCCACCGTGGGGCAGGTGTTTTAGCGATTTTGTGGAGAAGTTGCGATTCTTCCGAGTATTTTCATCATGGTGTCTGCTGGAGTTTTGATCGAGGGTCAAGAGATCCGTCTCGGCACTCTCACCTTCATCGCCGACGACTCCGCATGGCTCCAAGAGGCTCCGCTCGACGTTGATGCGCTCCCCGTCCGCGGTGCGACGCATTTCCGCGCATGTGTCCGCGGCGTTCTGTTGCGGCAACCGTCGACCCAGTATCGGTCAGTTCCTTCCACCCTCCCGGTCTCCCGCCAGCGCAAGCGCTCAGGTCGGTCGAGGCTTCAGCGATGGGTGAGTCACGCGGTGGCTCGCCAGTCGACCACTACGCAAGTTGCGGCAATCGAGCCCAACGAATCTCTCTACGGCTTGTTCGATCAGTCGACTGGCTCCGGAGAGACTGCATCCGAATGCGGAAGCAGTGATCCAGCGGCGGAAATCCTGATGGTCAACGGGCCTCATAGCCCTCCCGGCTTCGCCCGCGGTGGTGGAGCAGGCGACGGCGGCGACCCTGCTCGAGGTTACGAAGAGTACCAGCCCGAGCCACTCGACTCTCTGCAAAGAGAAGAGCTTCGCCGCAGGAACGAGGATCCCCTGCGTATTCCTATCGCAGGAGAAACCCCCGAGGCTCGCGCCTTGGAGGAGGCGCGCCTGGCCAATTTGGCCGAGCGCACTCGACTGGAGAACCTTCAGCGAGCACTCGACGAGCGCGCGCGGCAACGAGTTCCCGACACCAGTCGACGTCAACTCTTCCCGCCGACTCAGGTATATCGAACCCCGATTCAGAATTTAGCAGCAGCGACCCGTATAGCAGAGTCCATTCAGCCTTCGCAGTCAGAAGCTGGCAGAGGTTTGCTGCAGATCAGAGATCTGCTCCGGGCAGCAGGAGATCAGAATTCAGCCGTGTCTCAGTCGCGCAACAGGATTCACAGTCGATCTGTCACTGTGAATACGGTACAGTCGGCTCACAGCCCCAGATCGCCTCCGCGGCGCGAAGGGTATGAGCATCGGCGAGATCAATATGGCGACAGGCTCGACCGAGATGATAGGCGTCGAGTGCCTTATTCCCCTCCGAGGGGTGGGTCTTACGCTCCTCGGCAGCCAGATGATAGGCGTCAGTACAGTACAGGGCGTAGAGTTCCAGTTGACCCCAGGGAGCCAGGCTTCGACGCGCGATCCATTATCGTGCAAGGGTTGGTCGACCGGAACAGAGCCCATCGTGGTGCACTCGACAGAGAAGTGCCCACGAGCAGTCGAGTACATGTTTCTGGCCCTGAATGTTTCAGCAGAGCTATCAGAGCCGCTGTTATTCCCCCCAATTTCAGGTTGGCGACAGGAGTCAGCAAGTTCACTGGTGAGTCTAAGCCTGAAACTTGGCTTGAAGACTACCGAGTGGCAGTTCAGATCGGTGGTGGGAACGACGAGGTGGCCATGAAGCATTTGCCCCTCATGTTGGAAGGTTCTGCCAGGGCATGGTTGACCCAATTACCTCCTAGCAGTATCTACACTTGGGAAGATCTGTCCCGAGTGTTCGTCAGAACGTTCGAAGGGACTTGCAAGCGACCAGCGGGATTGACAGAGTTGCAAGTCTGCGTGCAGAAAACCAATGAGACTCTCAGAGAGTATATTCAGAGGTGGATCACTTTGCATCACACAGTGGAAAATGTCTCTGATCATCAGGCAGTGTGCGCCTTCAAAGATGGCGTCAAGAACAGAGAACTCAGCTTGAAATTTGGTCGAACCGGTGACATGACCTTGAGTCGTATGATGGAGATTGCTACCAAGTACGCCAACGGCGAAGAAGAAGACCGACTCCGAAGCGGCAAGCACAAGCCGAGTCAGTCGGAAAAAGGGAATTCCAGTCGGAAACAGAAGCGGAAGGCTGAACCGGCAGCTCCTGGAGAGGCTCTGGCCGTGACTCAAGGAAAGTCTAAGGGGAAACCAAAAGGATCCTGGAACCCCAAGAAGGTGAAGGATAAAGAAGGGAACGACGTGATGGATATGCCGTGTCATATTCACACGAAGAAAGATGAAGAGGGCAATATCATTTACCCAAAGCACACCACTCGCCAATGTCGACTCCTGATCCAGCAGTTTCAGGGAAAACAGTCTAAGGACAAGGAGAAGGAGTCGGACAAAGCCGAAGACAAAGAGGACAGTGAGGGAGGATACCCGCATATCAACTCCACTCTGATGATCTTCGCAGATGTGGAAAGCAGAAGTCGACTGAAAGTAATTAACCGAGAGGTTAACATGGTTGCTCCAGCGAAGGCAAATTATCTGAAGTGGTCTCAAACACCCATCACATTCGACCAATCTGATCACCCGACTCATATTGCCACCCCTGGGAGGCAAGCGTTGGTGGTCGATCCAGTTGTCGAAGGCACTCGACTGACAAAGGTGCTGATGGACGGTGGAAGTGGGCTGAATCTGTTATATGCAGACACGCTGAAAGGTATGGGCATTCCGATGTCCCGATTGAGCACGAGTAACATGAGCTTCCATGGAGTTATACCAGGGAAGAAGGCTGAGTCTCTCGGCCAGATAGCTTTGGACGTAGTATTTGGCGATTCAAAGCATTTCCGCAAAGAAAAGTTGACATTTGAGGTCGTGGATTTTCAAAGTGCATATCATGCCATTTTGGGGAGGCCAGCCTATGCACGATTCATGGCTCGACCATGTTACGTGTACCTCAAATTGAAGATGCCCGGTCCCAAAGGTGTGATCACTGTCACCGGAGATAGGAAAAAGGCAGAGGAGTGCTTTCAGAAGGGCTCCAAAATTGCCGATTCCCAAGTGACAGCGGTCGAGTTCGAAGAGTACAAGCAAAACGCAGATCCGAGTGACTTGTTGCGATCCAAGAAGCCCGCCACAGAATCTGCATTCCAGTCGTCCGGTGAGACGAAGCCTGTTCACATCCACCCGACCGACCCCGAAGCAGCTCCGACCCGCATCTCCACAACACTCGACCCAAAATAGGAAGAAGCGCTCATCCAGTTCCTCCGTGAGAACTGGGACATTTTTGCATGGAAGCCCGCTGACATGCCAGGTGTTCCCAGGGGACTGGCTGAGCATCGCCTAAGAGTCGACAAGTCTGCAAAGCCAGTAAAAGAACATCTTCGGCGGTCCGCCGTCCAGAAGAGAAAGGCCATCGGTGAAGAAGTGGCTCGACTGTTGGCGGCAGGATTTATCCGAGAGATATTCCACTCCGAGTGGCTCGCTAACGTCGTCATGGTTCCTAAGAAGGACAAGTCGCTCCGAATGTGCATTGATTTCAAGCACATAAACCGGGCCTGCCCGAAAGATCACTTTCCTCTCCCTCGCATAGATCAAATTGTTGACTCGACCGCGGGATGCGAGAGGCTGTCTTTTTTAGATGCTTACTCCGGGTACCACCAGATCCGTCTGTATGGACCCGATGAAGTAAAAACAGCTTTCATCACTCCATTCGGGTGCTTCTGCTATATCACCATGCCGTTCGGCCTCAAGAATGCCGGAGCCACGTTTATGCGAATGATTCAGAAGTGTCTGCTCACTCAAATCAATCGGAATGTGGAAGCTTATATGGATGATATTGTTGTCAAGTCACGAAAAGGTTCCGACCTGCTCGCTGACCTTGCCGAAACATTTGCCAACCTCAGAAGGTATGATATCAAGCTCAATCCGTCAAAGTGCACATTTGGAGTTCCTGGTGGCAAGTTACTCGGTTTTCTCGTTTCCGAACGGGGAATCGACGCCAACCCAGAAAAGATTGGCACTATTCTCCGAATGAAACGCCCTGTGCGAGTGCACGATGTCCAGAAGCTTACTGGATGCTTGGACTCCAGAAGCTGATGCAGCGTTTGCCGAGCTAAAAGCTCTGCTCTCCACCCAGCCGGTGCTTGCTGCTCCAATCAGCAAACAGCCTCTGTTGCTCTACATCGCAGCCACAGGACAAGTCGTCAGTACTGTGCTAACGGTCGAGCGGGAAGAAGAAGGAAAAGCTCTCAAAGTTCAGCGTCCAGTGTATTATTTGTCTGAAGTCTTGACTCCATCCAAGCAGAGATATCCTCATTATCAGAAGCTTGTGTATGGAATATACATGACCACGAAGAAGGTTGCTCATTATTTCTCTGACCATTCAATCACAGTCGTCAGCGACGCTCCACTATCAGAGATTTTGCACAACAGAGATGCAACTGGTCGAGTGGCCAAATGGGCGATTGAACTTCTTCCCCTTGATATCAAGTTTGAGGCAAAGAAAGCCATTAAGTCCCAGGCAATAGCAGATTTCCTAGCCGAGTGGGTCGAACAGCAACAGCCGACTGAAGTTCACTCGGAGCATTGGACCATGTTTTTCGATGGCTCTAAGATGTTGAATGGTTCCGGTGCTGGGGTTGTCCTGGTTTCCCCCAGAGGAGATAAGCTCAGATATGTGCTCCAGATTCACTTTGATTCCTCCAACAATGAGGCAGAATATGAGGCCCTCCTATATGGGTTGCGCATGGCCATTTCACTCGGCGTCCGTCGCCTAATGGTTTATGGCGACTCAGATTTAGTGGTCAACCAAGTGATGAAAGAGTGGGACGTAAGAAGCCCAGCCATGACTGGATACTGCAGTGCAGTGAGGAAGCTGGAGAAAAAGTTCGAGGGGTTGGAGCTCCATCATATACCCCGACTGAAGAATCAAGCAGCTGATGATCTAGCAAAGATAGGTTCCAAGAGAGAAGCCATTCCGAGTGGTGTGTTCTTGGAGCATATACATACTCCATCAGTCAAAGAAGATCCTTTTACCGAAGAAACTCCGCAGCCCAAGAGTGCCACAGATCCGACTGAAGTTGAAGTCCCAGCGGTGGTCGACTTGATCATGGAGGTTTTGGTAGTCATTCCCGACTGGACGATTCCATATGTTGCATATATCTTGAGGAAAGAACTTCCGGAGGACGAGGAAGAGGCTCGACAGATCGTCCGTCGATCTAAGGCCTTTACCGTCATCAAAGGACAATTATACAGAGAGAGCGCGACTGGAGTCGGACAGAAGTGCATTACGCCAGAAGAAGGTCGACTCATCCTCAACGATATTCACTCGGGAACCTGTGGTCATCATGCGTCCTCTCGAACCATCGTGGCCAAAGCATACCGAGCCGGATTTTACTGGCCCAAGGCGAATGAGATGGCAAAGGAGATAGTAGATAAGTGCGAAGGATGTCAGTTCTACTCGAATATGTCGCACAAGCCTGCGTCAGCTTTGAAGACCATCCCACTCGTCTGGCCTTTTGCAGTTTGGGGGCTGGACATGATCGGTCCTTTGAGAACAGGACGAAGTGGCTTCACGCATGTACTGGTGGCAGTCGACAAGTTCACCAAGTGGATCGAAGCTAAACCGATCAAGAGCCTCGACACCGGTACTGCTGTTAGCTTCATCAGGGAACTGGTATTCAGATATGGAGTCCCGCACAGCATCATCACGGATAATGGGTCGAACTTTGACTCAGAGGAATTCAGAACCTTCTGCAACTCCCAAGGCACGCGGGTCGACTACGCGTCGGTCGCCCATCCGCAGTCGAATGGACAAGCAGAGCGAGCTAATGGACTGATTCTCAAGGGGCTGAAACCGCGACTGATGCGTGATCTCAAACACGCGGCTGGAGCTTGGGTCGATGAACTTCCATCTGTGCTCTGGGGACTGCGGACCACGCCCAATCGGTCGACCGGAAGAACTCCATTCTTCTTGGTCTACGGAGCCGAAGCAGTCTTGCCAAGTGATCTTCTCCACAATGCTCCTCGAGTCGAAACCTACGACGAAGCAGAAGCTGAACAAGCGCGGCAGGACGCAGTCGACCTTTTAGAGGAAGAAAGGGAGATGGCTCTGATCCGGTCGACCATCTACCAACAAGATCTGCGCCGTTTCCACGCTCGAAATGTGAGAGGTCGAGCCTTCCAGGAAGGGGATCTGGTTCTCCGAGTGGATCAGCACAAACCACATAAGCTTGCTCCTTCTTGGGAAGGCCCTTTCATCGTCACCAAGGTTCTCCACAACGGGGCATACCGTCTTTACAACGTCGAGCATAATATCGACGAGCCCCGAGCTTGGAACGCGGAGCTACTCCGCCCGTTTTACACTTAAGTTGTATCACTCGGATGAGTCGCAATAAAGAGCTTCTGTAATTCATGGGTTTAGAAATAATTGTGTCAGCACTTTTTCTTTTTGTCCACATAAAAACTCCCCCTCAGTGGGTGGCTTAGCTGCGAATCCGTTTCGCCTAAGTTTGGAAAAATCCTGTCGAGTGGTGAGCCAGACTCTCACTCGGAGGCTTAGCTGCGAATCCGTTTCGCCTAAGTTATAAAAATCCTACCGAGTGGTGAGCAATCCTCACACTCGGGGGCTTAGCTGCAGCCTCGTGCTCGCCTAAGTTATCAAAATCCTGTCGAGTGGTGAGCAATCCTCTCACTCGGAGGCTTAGCTGCAGTCCAAGCACTCGCCTAAGTTATAAAAATCCTACCGAGTGGTGAGCAATCCTCTCACTCGGAGGCTTAGCTGCAGTCCAAGCACTCGCCTAAGTTATAAAAATCCTACCGAGTGGTGAGCAATCCTCTCACTCGGAGGCTTAGCTGCAGTCCAAGCACTCGCCTAAGTTATAAAAATCCTACCGAGTGGTGAGCAATCCTCCCACTCGGGGGCTTAGCTGCAGTCCAAGCACTCGCCTAAGTTTATCAAAATCCTACCGAGTGGTAAGCCAGCCTTCCACTCGGAGGCTTAGCTGCGAATCCGTTTCGCCTAAGTTATAAAAATCCTACCGAGTGGTGAGCAATCCTTTCACTCGGAGGCTTAGCTGCAGCCTCGTGCTCGCCTAAGTTATAAAAATCCTACCGAGTGGTGAGCAATCCCCCCACTCGGGGGCTTAGCTGCAGTCCAAGCACTCGCCTAAGTTTATCAAAATCCTACCGAGTGGTAAGCCAGCCTTCCACTCGGAGGCTTAGCTGCGAATCCGTTTCGCCTAAGTTATAAAAACCCTACCGAGTGAAGTGCGATCCTCACGCTCGAAGGCTTAGCTGCAGTCCAAGCGCTCGCCTAAACACAGGCACCTTGCTTTGAACCTGCAAAGGACATTTTGAGCCGAAGGCAACCATATTCAAGCGCCAAATTCAAGTTCTAAAGGAACCAAAAGTGCTCAGGCGTCAAGCCTGTTAAAGTTTGTCGGATACAATTCCACTCGGCATACCGAGGCAAATTTAAAAGAGTCGAGCCATAAGAAGTTTTTTACCCCTCCTGTGGAGGGCTGGAAGGTGCGACGAATTCATCAAGGTCAATTCCCGTCGGCGATCCGAGTGGCAGCTGCAAGGAAAGTCTCCATGAAGGACCTGAAGTCGTGCTTCTTGGTATTGGCCACCCGAAGAGCCGCCAGCTTCTCCTCTCGTGCATCCTTGCAGTGGACTCGGGCCAGACACAGAGCAACATCTGCACCACACCGAGCTGAGGACTTCTTCCATTCCTGCACTCGACCAGGGATCGTGTTCAAGCGGGCCATTAATGACTCAAGGTCATTCTGAAGTGTCTCCTCAGGCCAGAGCGTCGAGTCGATGCGAGATGTGGCGGCCTTCAGCCTTGCGAGATAATCCACGACGGATGCAACGCGAGATTCCAGTCGGAAGATATCCATGGCAACCTCGTCATTTACCGGAGAATTGACAGGGTCAAGGTTTGGCTCCAGTCGGCTGGTTTCTTCTTCAAAGTTTTGACAAAATTCTGCAAGAGTGATCACTAAGTCAAGGGGATAGTCGAATGGAAGAAGCCACAGTCAGAAATACTTGCCAAACATGGAGGTTTACCTTCGAGCATAAGAAACAGCTTCTTGGCAAAGCCACTCAGGAAGGCCTCCAGCGCAGTCTTCTTCTCAGTCAATTTGCTGACTTGATCGGTCAAGGCAGCTTTGTCGGTTCTCAGTCGACTGACTTCTTTGTTGGCAATCCCAAGAGCAGTTTTCAGGTTGGTATTGTCCTGTTCAAGCTTGGTGACTGAAGCTAACTTCTCGTCAGCAAGCTTGATCTTCTCAGCTAGCTCAAGGTCTTTCTTCTGCTGGGCCTCCTTTACCTTACCTGCAAGACACAGCATGATCAGATGTTGAAACAAGCAAGAGGAAAAGCAGTTGTCAAGGTCTCACCAAACATACCTTCAGTCTCCTCCTTCGCCTTTGTCAGCTTCTCCTGAACCAGCTTCAAGCTCAGCTCGACTTGAGTGTGTTTCTGTTCTAGCTCTGAGTAGCGAGCCACAAGATCACAGGAGTTCTGCGAAGAACCAATCGACCAAACGTCAAAAATAATTCACTTCCGAGTGAAAAAGGGAAAAACACACGTTTCTAAGACTACAGCCGAATACAACTATTCGACCGTAGTCTCGGGGACTACACCCAGTGGGTGCACTCAGCGTGCCCCCACTAATCCTGTCGAAGACAAAGTCGACCAGTCGACCTCAAAAAAAAAAAAAAAGAGTGTGCGAGACGCATTATCTAAGACTGTGATCAACTGCAAGCAGTCGACCACAGTCTCGGGGACTACACCCAGTGGGTGCACTCAGCGTGCCCCCACCGGTTTGCGAAATCCAGTCGACCAGTCGACTGATAGAAAGATCGACATTATAAAGCCTAAGGCCGACTGCCAGCAGTCGACCTTAGCCTTGGGGACTACACCCAGCGGGTGCACTCAGCGTGCCCCCGCTAACACGGAGTTTATTCAACACACCCAGTGGGTGACTAATATAAATCCCGGAAAAGAAAAGTTTTTGGGAGCGTATCCAACAGAACAAACAGCAGTCGACTGACCTGGACATTGCTTTGGAGGGCAGAGCTGGCGTCATAGGCTGCTTGACTCGCATCCCGGATGGTCTTCAGCTGCTCCATCATGAGTCCCGCCTGGCGTATCGCCTCCTTCGCCGCACCAGCTTGGTCCTCTGGGACGTGGTGAGTCGTGAAGAGGGAAGGCTGCTGAGCACTCGTCAGTGGGGTCGCGAAGGTCACCGTGTGTCGAGTGGTGTTCTCTCCCTCCACAGTCAGAATCTCAGGCGCTGACGCATCCTGAGACACCTTGCCGGCAGGCGCTTTCCGACTCCTCCTGTGCTTCAGCGGCTCCTCATCCTCATCATCATCAGGCAGATCGATAACAGTGTTGGGTGGAGCTGCAGAGAAGTGTCAGGATCAGAGATCGCGAGTCAGTCGACTAAGTATGGTATTAAGAACACGGCACCTGGATTCGAAGTTGCGGCATCCTCCATCTCGTGGTCATCGGCCCGGGTCGAGGTCTCAGAAGTAGCAGCACTGCAGCTCCAAAGGATCAGTCGACTAACATCAGTGTCGACCAGAGATAAAGTTCGCATAAGAATAAGAAAATATGAACAAGACTATTACCCTGAAATGGTGGGGATGGACACCTTCATCTTCGGCAGAAGCTTGGCCGGCTTCGATGAGGCCGCCCTGGGCTGCTTCGGCGCCTTTTCAGTCGGCGCCGGAGAGGTGGTCCGAGGGCGCTTGGTCGACTGGGCAGCGGTCGCTACCCCCTTACCACGTTCGGTCGAGGGGTCGTGGACAAGTTTCGACCGCCTTTCTGAGCGCGGTGGAACGACCTCCTCCTCCTCTTCTTCCTCGTCCTCGAGGTCATCTTCATCACCTTCATCATCATCATCGTCGTCGTCATCCCCTGCAGCATCCGAGTCCCATTCCTCCTCTCCCTGGCTCTCGCCCCCGCTCGCCTCACCTCCGCTCGCCTCGCCCCGCTCGCCTCGCCTTCTTCAGTCGAAGTTTGTGCCCCATTGGGCATCGAGTACAGCTCGGTGAAGGCCTAGCAGTCGCCCAAACAACGATCAGTCGACCAGTCGACAGGATCGGCAAGAATGAATACAACAAAGACACGACGGAAAGCAGAGCAAGTGTACCTTGTTTGGGATGCTGTCGTGGTCGAGTGGAGGAATCCTTCTGGCTCCGCGCGGGTTGTCCCTGTTCCCGGTAACGGCTACCATCCACCTTTCCAGAGTGACATCGTCGACTTCTTCTGGATGGACTCTGGTCTCGTCCGCGGGCCCACAGTACAACCACATGCAGTGGCTCCGGAACTGGAGAGGTTGGATGCGGCGCTTGAGGAAAACCTCCAAGAGGTCCATGCCTGTCACTCCGTCCCGAACCAGCTGCACCACTCGCTCCATCAACATCTTCACGTCGGCTTTCTCCTCCGGAATCAGCTTCAGAGGGGAGGGCTTGTTCACTCGGTCCATGGTAAATTGAGGGAGTCCACTCGACTGCCCTGGCGTCGACTGGACCTGGCAGTAGAACCAAGTCGACTGCCAGCCCCTGACGGACTCGGGAAAAGACATGGGCGGGAATGTGCTATTGTTCCTCACCTGAATCCCCAGGCCCCCACACATTTGGACGACTCGGGTCTTCTCGTCACCTGGGCTCGCCTTCTTCACGGTCTGAGAGCGACACGTGAAGATACGTTTGAACAAACCCCAGTGCGGTCGACAGCCCAAGAAACCCTCGCACATGGACACGAACGCAGCAAGGTAGGCAATGGAGTTTGGGGTAAAGTGGTGGAGCTGCGCTCCAAAGAAATTCAGGAAACCCCGGAAGAAAATGCTCGGTGGCAAGGAAAACCCCCGATCGACATGAGTGGCCAGGAGCACACACTCACCCTCTTCTGGCTGTGGCTGCCACTCCTTCCCCGGCAACCTCGCAGCTCCGTGAGGGATCAAGCCCTCGTCGGCCATGTCGAGGAGGTCCTTCTCCGTGATGGTCGACTGGATCCAGTCGCCTTGGACCCAGCCTTTCGGCAGGCGGGATCTGGACGAAGATCCTCGGCGGCTTGTGGATCTCCCCTTCGCCTTCTCCGATGCCGATGCCTTCTTGGCACGCTCCAGCGCCGCCGTCTTCTCCTTGGCCATGGTCGCCGGTGGGATGCACGAAGGAGAGCGGTGCGGAGGCGAGAGCAGGCACGCTGAGCAGGGAGGAAGGGAGCAGAGGGAGAGAGGGAGAATGCGGAGGCGCAGCACAGAAATCCTCGCCGGGCACATTTATAAGGTCCCTTCCGAGTGGCTGACGTGTGGGCCCGGTCGATCTAATCATATCTGTGAGCAGTTATGGAGACTGGATACGTGGCGAAAAAGGCGGCGCGGAGATCGAGGCGTCTACGCCCCGTCCCATCCGAACGCCGCGGTCCGCCCCGCTTCGCGCGCGCCCCCGAATTTCGCACCCCGCAGAATCCGCGAACAACAAATCTGCCTGTCAGACGCGGCGATTCCGGCGATCCGTCGCTCGGAGATCGACGAAGTTCGAAAGATCACTCGACGCAAAAATAGAATGGATCGAGTCGACCGAAGACGAATTGCTCCTTGTCAACGAAGAGATTCTTTGATCCAGAACAGCGCACAACTAGAGCGCAAAGGTTAATCGGAAACGACGTCAACTCCTCCTTCACTCGAAGCCTCAATCCATTCGGGGGCTAATGATGGGGTTATGTACCTAGGGTAGGGTCACGGACCTGTCCCAAGTAACTTACCCTAGGACATCCCTAGAAGAGGTCGCCTTCCAGTCGACCAACGAGGATTCACTCGACCAACGAGGACACACTCGACTGGCCTGAAGGACTCGACCACGAAGACGCACTCGACCACCAGGAGGTCAAGAGGCACTCTGCACCGCAACGGCCTGTAATTAAGTAGACTTTATGATAGTAAAGGCACTTTATGTGGGGCGTTACCAGTAACGCCCCAGACTTAACTCACCTTAAACCTTCTCCTACGTGGGCTGGCTGGGGTCCTGGCACACTCTATATAAGCCACCCCCCTCCACAGGCAGAAGGGTTCGACACCTTGTAATCCATACATTCATAATCCACTCGACCGCCTCTGGGCTCCGAGACGTAGGGCTGTTACTTCCTCCGAGAAGGGCCTGAACTCGTACATCCTTTGTGCTTACAACCTCTCCATAGCTAGGACCTTGCCTCTCAATACCTACCCCCCACTCTACTGTCAGGCTTAGAACCACGACAGCTGGCCGGCATGTGTCCTTCTTCGTTCCTGTGTCTGTCCCTTCGGGGAAATGTCACGCGATGAATACCGGAGTCCTGTTAGCCCGCTACAGCCCGGTTCACCGGAGTCCTGCTAGCCTAGTGCTACAGCCTGGTTTCACTCGCTGATGACCGACACGTTCGATGCTGGGTCATGGATGCCTGTCCCTGTAAGTCTGTGCCACTTTGGGTTTACGACTAGCCATGTCAGCCCGGGCTCTTTATCATATGGATGCTAGCGACACTGTCATATACGTGTGCCAAAAGGCGCAAACGGTCCCGGGCTAAGGTAAGGCGACACCCGTGGAATACCGTGCGTGAGGCCGCAAAGTGATATGAGGTGTTACATGCTAGATCGATGTGGCATTGAGTCGGGGTCCTGACATGCATCACCCCGATCCGATCTCCCCTCCTCGCCGTTGACCGCGCCAAGGCCACGACCGCACGCGCCTGGGCCGGCCTCGACTTCGGTCCAGCGTGTCCCTGCAGCCCAGCCTCACCACCAAGCCGGCCTGCGAGGCCACCTACACCGACCGGGCCGAAGCCCAAGGGTGAGCAGCCCGCCAGCCCTCCTGTGCACTGCTAGCACAATAAGTTTCGGCCCGATTCATGTTTTTTTCTGCGAAACGATTTTAGCTAATTATCCGGGATTTACTGTTTTACAAAAAAGTCCTTGCATTTCATGCATTTAATATCTCACAAACCGTGCATCGGATTAAAATGATTTATATATGTAAAATGCTTAGAAATTTGTGTAGATTAATAATATGCCATTTTCATCTATGTTTAAAATGTTTAACTTGCTGTTTGTTTAAATTTGCTAATCTGCCATGATAAAATGATTTATTTCATAACTAAATAACCGCAGCTATAATTTTAATAAACTTTATATGTAAATGGGGTGGAAAAATGACTAGTTTAACATGGTGCACTTTATTTTCCTGTTTTACAACAATAAAATATGTTTTAGGGCAGAACAGTACTGAAACTAAAATATGGACATAAGGAATTTTCCGGAATTGTTGTTTGTTACTTCCGGCCTCATTTAAACTTGCCTAGATAGGTAGTTTCATTATGTTTCACCTCTTGCCATGTTTAACAACATTTAATATTGTTGTGTACCTAACCGAGAGAGAACTAAATAATTGCTTTTGGTGTTTTGTCAATATGCAACTCGTTGCATATTGAGCTCCACTTAACTTGTAGTATTGTTTGTTGCATTTTGCCATGCCATGCCTCATTAAACCGGACATGCATCATATTTGTTTGTGCATCATGCCATGATTATGCTTGTGTGTTTACCATGTTGTTTGCTTCTTTCCGGGTTGCCTTCAGTTTCGTTCCAGAGTTGTGAGGATTCGTTCGACTACGTTCGTCTGTCTTCTTCATGGACTCATTCCTCTTCCTTGCGGGATTTCAGGCAAGATGACCACTACTCTAGATCTCACTACTATCATGGCTATGCTAGTTGCATTGTTCTATCGCTTTGCTGCGCTACCTATCACCTGTTTATCATGCCTCCCATATTGCCATGAACCTCTAACCTTTGACACCTTTCCTATGCAAACCGTTGCTTGGCTATGTTACCGCTTTGCTCAGCCCTCTTATAGCGTTGCTAGTTGTAGGTGAAGTTGAAGATTGCTGCATGGTGGACAGGATTTTGGTTGGGATATCACAATATCTCTTATATTATTAATGCATCTATATACTTGGTAAAGGGTGGAAGGCTCGGCCTTATGCCTGGTGTTTTGTTCCACTCTTGCCGCCCTAGTTTCCGTCATACCGGTGTTATGTTCCCGGATTTTGCATTCCTTACGCGGTCGGGTGACTTATGGGACCCCCTTGACAGTTCGCTTTGAATAAAACTCCTCCAGCAAGGCCCAACCTTGGTTTTACCATTTGCCTCACCGCCACCTATACCTTTTCCCTTGGGAGTCGCTCTCTCGAGGGTCATCTTTATTTTAGCCCCCCCGGGCCAGTGCTTGTCTAAGTGTTGGTCTGAACCGGGCAGACTGCGAGGCCACCTCGGGGCAACTCGAGGGCTGGTTTTACTCGTAGGCTGACCTATCCGGTGTTGCCCTCAGAACGAGATATGTGCAGCTCCTATCGGGATTGTCGGCGCATCAGGCGGCTTTGCTGGTCTTGTTTTACCATTGTCGAAATGTCTTGTAAACTGGGATTCCGAGATTGATCGGGTCTTCCTCGGAGAAGGTCTATTCCTTCGTTGATCGCGAGAGCTTGTCATGGGCTAAGTTGGGACACCCCTGCAGGGTATAATCTTTTGAAAGTCGTGCCTGCGGTTATAGGCAGATGGGAATTTGTTAATGTCCGGTTGTAGATAACTTGACACGAGATCCGAATTAAAACACATCAACCGTGTGTGTAGCCGTGATGGTCTCTTTTCGGTGGAGTCCGGGAAGTGAACACGGTTTCTGAGTTATGTTTGACGTAAGTAGGAGTTCAGGATCACTTCTTGATCATTGCTTCACGACCGTTCCGCTTGCTCTCTTCTCGCTCTTATTTGCGTATGTTAGCCACCATATATGCTTAGTCGCTGCTGCAGCCTCACCACTTTACCCCTTCCATTCCCTTTAAGCTTTGCTAGTCTTGATACCCATGGTAGTGGGATTGCTGAGTCCTCGTAGCTCACAGATTACTACAACAACAGTTGCAGGTGCAGGTTATGCGATGATCATGACGCGAGAGCGATGCTTGCTTGCGTTGAGCTCTTCTTCTGCTTCTTCGATCAGGGATAGGTTCCAGGTCGGCAGCCTGGGCTAGCAGGGTGGATGTCGTTTGAGTTTCTGTTTGTGTTTCATCCATAGCCGGATGATGCTCTTATGTATTGTGATGTTGTATTCGTGTGGCATTGTATGCCTCTTGTATGTATCCCCATCTATTATGTAATGTTGATGTAATGATATCCACCTTGCAAAAGCGTTTCAATATGCGGGTCTATCCTTGGTGGGACCTTCGAGTTCCTTTTGGATAGGGTCGCATATTGGGCGTGACAAGTTTGTATCAGAGCCTCGACCGACCATAGGAGCCCCGTTGATTGTTGGCCGTTCTTGAGTCTAGAAGAAAACTATTTTGAGTCTTAGGATTATATATATATCGGAGAGTAGGATTCTTTTTACTCCTCAGCCCCCTTCATCGCTCTGGTGAGGTCTCCTAACGTAGATGTTTT
This sequence comes from Triticum aestivum, assembly GCF_018294505.1. Lineage (NCBI taxonomy): Eukaryota > Viridiplantae > Streptophyta > Magnoliopsida > Poales > Poaceae > Triticum > Triticum aestivum. The sequence continues at coordinate 114,465,016 of NC_057810.1, forward strand.
GTCTTTCCTCTCCTCAAATTTCACTAAAAAAAATTTAGGATCACGCGGGTATCTTGGAATCGTTCCGATGGTTTTGTGATGAGAACATTGTTCTTGGTGCCTCCTGTCTATTATGTGGCATTGACCCGGGGAGTTGGGCTCCGAGGTGTTGTCGTCACAATTTTATCGTTGTAGTTCTGGAATACCTGAGTTTTGCCGACATAAAAAATCTCTTTTATGCAATTTTTGGTGAGATAACCTCGACGTCACCCAGTACTGGGGAGTTCGGGATTATTGCCATAACTCGTATAACGGATGCTTTTTGAAGGTTGAGGTACATGATTTCCAAAGGTTTCTTGGTTATGTGTTGATGGATGGATATAGCTTGGATGTAGGTATTGTTAGTTTGGGTGAGATATATTGCTTCCCCTATATCCCCAACACCAGATTGCATAACCAGAAAGTTTCGGGAGTTTTATAGGTGGGAATTTAAGTAGCTCCTAGAATGTCTTTCTGACAGATGCATGATATGGGATTGGGTAAATCTCTATCATATGTATTTGTTCCGGCTTATTCTGCAAGCCAAATCCTTTGTTTTGTTTTATTTGTGGTATTCGAGTTGCTTCGAAGTCAAGTATTGAATCCATACCTTTCAAGCGGTGTTCTCATATTTCTATGGGAGTACTAATCCTTTTGATCATCGAGATTTTCATGTCAATTCTTTCCAACCGGTGTGCTTCTCTTCAAGTGGATCTGATCATTTTCATCATCCGCAAGTTCAATTCTAAGTTTTCTCAACGGTGTTTGTTTCATTAATCCCAAGTTGTCTTTGTTTTTCCCCACCCTCCCACCCCTTTTTCTTCAAAGACTCGGATTTCTTAATCAAGTTTCAATTTATTCATGTGAAGTCTCTGCACTCTTTTCAATCAATGTTCTTATCCGGTGTTTCTCAGGAAAATACTAACGGAACTTCAAGTTTATTATTCTTCGTCTCTTTTCTTCTCCGGTGGATTAATTTCAAGCTTCAGTGTTGATCATATCTCTTCCTTTCGTTTCACATATCTTCCCATGTGAATTCCTTATCCAAGGTTCTCTTATTTATTCACCTCTTTCTATTCTTATCCGGAGTGTTTGAACATATCTTAGAAGGCTCGTCTTTTCATTCAAGATCTGTGGAAGCTATTTGGAGATTGTTATCTCATTCAAGCCATTTTATTCAACCGGTGCAATCTCTCTTTAAAATCATTTCCAACGGTGTTTTCTTTTGAGTGGGCCCTAACCCACAGGTCTTTTCCCAGGATCTTACCTGACTCTTCGAATTATCAGGAGCGATTCTCAAATTCATTTCCAAGTTTGACGTAAGAATGAATTTCATCAGTCAGATCTTTTCCAAGATCAATTTCAAATCATTTTTCATTGTTGGCTCAACCTCTTCGCTTGTCATTCATCCGAAGTATCTCAGCAATTTTTGTGGTGTTTCTCGTCGTCAGTTGAAGATTGAAGAAGAGTTTTTCCTCTAAATCTTGGCCATTCTCTTGAAGATTCGTGATTCTAACTTGATGCCATCCTCTCATAATTATTTTAGATTGTGAGAATTCTTTTCACCCATCCGGATCTATTCAGGAGTCTTTTTAGTTTGATTCTCCGGAGCACATCATCTCAGAATCATTCATTCCAGCCTTCAGCTCTCGTTATCCAAATGTTACCGGTGCATCGCTCAAGTATTCTCTAATCAGTTCATGATCTCTTTGTTCTCACGTATCTAAATCCCCTCGAGCATATTGGTTCTTCTAATTCTTCCCGGTGATTCATTCTCTTTAATCAGTCATTTCCGAATTCTTACGATGGTTTGTTCAAGATTCCTCTTCCTTTGTTCTCATATTAATTTATTCGTTGTTTCAATCCCACTGGTGGCTCCATCAATACCTTCTCAAGTTTATGCTATATCTCTCTTAATTCTTTCTACGAGAATAAGTAGTATGCCAAATCCATTGCTTGTCATCAATTTAATTTGATGAAGGATAAGCATACAATAAATCTTATTCTTATTTCCTCGAGGTGACTCAATTCTTTTTACGGAGATTGTTCATGATGAATAGATTCTTGAGTACAAGTGATTCACCTTTCTTTCTGGAGTTGGTCATCATATCACATTTCCCGGTTCGAGATGTTTCATCTTTTCTTTTCCGGAGTTCCAAGTTTTCCGCATTATCTCGTCGCGAAGCTTCATCTAAATCATCACAAGGCTCACCTTGTTCTTTCAACTTCTCTTTCTTTCTATCATTCTTTCATTACCGGAGTTCTTCATGGAGGCTCTACATGATGGTACAACAAGGATTCCTTTCATTCTCATTTTGTTCTTCAAGACTTCTCTCGAAGTTATGACCCGCTAAGCTATACTCTAAAATAAACATGGTTCTAAACACATGTTTTTTTGAGGCGTTCAAGCATTCTTCATCTTGCATTCCGAAGTGCAATCCTTTCTACCTTATCTTTCGAGATGGTGTTATGTCACTCTTGACAATTTCCCTTCGTGATTCACAAGTTGTCAAGAATGAGATATTGTGAATGCATCATTTTCTCTTCGATCATGAATTGTTTCAACCCATATTAATCTCTTCGTCATAGTTATCTTGTGTCATATTTCACCTAAAGCCTTCCCTAAGGGATGTTGCTATTGTGGTGCTTATCAATGATCCAAGCTTTCTCCATATCCTTCTTGGTGAAAGAGGTTTTTCATCTCTTCGTTGTTCTGAAGCAAGCAATTGTTTTCGCTAGTGGCAGAATGTCACCTCATAATTTTGAGATGTTTTCCATAATCCCACTAAAAGCTTGTGCTTTTCGTTGTTGATTTTCCAACAACTCCGTTCAATCCTTCTTTGCAAGTATGCTTTCCAAGTTCATTTGTGGCACAAGTTGTCATTTTCTTCTCCGTCACTTTATCCCAACAGTCTAACTTCTATTCCTTCATTACAGGAGCATTGTGATGTTGCTCTTTTCTCTCATCTTCTCGAATTGAGGATCATGTTCTTTTCATGCTTATCCATTTAACCAAAGTGTTGTGTTCTCATTCAAGTTCTTTCATCTTGTCAAGTTTTGCCCCCCTTCACAACCGGAGTGCTGTCTGAAATCTTTCTTACCCCTTGCGCCATTTTTTTTTCAATAGTTCCGGAGGCAATGTGCTGTTGATTTCATCAAGTATCTTCCCATCTTCTCAAGTTCATGTCCTATTCCTTCCATGTTCAACCGGAGTGTTGTCCGAATTTGATATTCCTTGTTCCTTATTTATCTCGTTTCAACTAGAGTGGTTTCAATTCCTTCTTGTCCATTGTACTCGTCATTCATAGCTTTGCAACCTCCAAGGTTCACATGGTGTTCCTTGTTTTCTATTTTCTACCGCAGTGCTCTCAATGGTGTTCAACTCTGTTGTGTTCTTTCTTTCAACTTTTCAACCTCTCAAGGTTCTTTGGTTTCACTCGTTTGTCAGAGAAGCAACTTAGTTTTACCTCTTCTCTTCCCTTTCTATTTTCCCTCCGGTGCCCTCCTAGATCTCAGGACGAGATCCTCTCGTAGTGGTGGAGTGTTGTAACGCCCCGGATACAACTTTCCATATTCGTAACTCCGACTCTTGCCATTTCCGGCTATGTGATTTATTATTTCCTCCGTGGTTGGGTTTTGTCTGTTGTATTGCATTTTGTTCTTGTTATGCATCTCGTCTCATGTCATCATTCGCATTGCATCGGCATCATTTTCATAAAACTTGCATCCGTTCGGGTTTCGCCGGTTCTCTCCATTATCCGTTCTGAGCCCGACCATACTCGCACGCGCCCGCGGCACCTCCAAAATATTATTTTATAAGTGGCATAAAAATGCTCTCGGGATGGGTTGCAACTTGTCATGCGGTCTTATTATAGTGCAGAGAGACCGCCTGCCAAATTTCATCGCATTCGGAGTCCATTTGATAGCCCAACCGTCATCCGTAGCGGCACCGTTGTCGGTTTAATCGTCGGACGTTTTCGGTCTCTGAAAACCCTACCGGGCTGCTTTCCTCTTCTCTTCTCTCAGCCCAAGGCCTCATCTACACAGCCCTCCTGCAGCCCACCTAAACCCCTCTCCGTTCCTGATCGTCAGATCGTGATCAGAGGGTCCGAAACGGCCTCAAAACCCCCTAAACCCTAGCTTTTACCCTATATATAGACCCCATCATCCCATTTTGGGCATCTCCTAGCCCTTCCCCTACCTCCTAGCCCCTCCTCCTCAGATTCCGTGCCGACCGAACCCAGCCCCGCCACTTGTCGCCCCCTCCTCGCCTGCACCACCGCTCTCCACCTCACGGGCGCCACTTGGCGCGTAGCCATTGGCTGCGCCGCCACCTAAGGCGTCGCCCCGTCCAGCCGGGCACCGCCCCATCGGCTCCCCCGCCACCTCGTCGCCCCGCAGCCACCTCTCCACCGCGCGGCCCGCCGAGGTCCGGATCTGGCCCGCCCGGCCCGAGACCGCGCCGCCACAGCCCGCGAGGGCCCGAGCGCCCCGTGCCTCCCGCTCCCGATCTGGATCGAGGGGAGGAGCCCCTTGACCCCGAGCCCTCGTCGCCGGCGCACGTCGCATCGCCCCGGCCTCCTCCTTCCTCTGCCTCGACGTGCCTCCCTCGCAGGAGCGCGCCCCCACCGCAGTCTCCCCTCGCCGCGCCTCGCCTACGACGCCGCTCCGCCGACGAGCGCCTCCCTGTGCTGCCCCGAACCCGCCGTTGACCTCCACCGCCTCCCAGCCATCGCCCGCACCTCGCCGGTGATCTCGCCGACCCTCCGGCGCCGCCAAACCCGGGAACGAGACCCCCCGGCCCGGATCTGCCGTCCCGGACTGCCTCGCCTCGCCGGATCGAGCCACCGTCGTCGCTCGCCCTTTGACTGCATCACCCCAATTCGGTCTCCCCTCCTTGCCGTTGACCGTGCCAAGGCCATGACCGCACGCGCCTGGGCCGGCCTTGACTTCGGTCTAGCGTGCCCCTGCAGCCCAGCCTCACCACCAAGCCGGCCTGCCAGGCCACCTACACCGACCAGGCCGAAGCCCAAGGGTGAGCAGCCCCCCAGCCCTCCTGTGCACTGCTAGCCCAATCAGTTTCGGCCCGATTCATGTTTTTTTCTGCGAAACGATTTTAGCTAATTATCCGGGATTTACTGTTTTACAGAGAAGTCCTTGCACTTCATGCATTTAATATATCACAAACCATGCATCGGATTAAAATGATTTATATATGTAAAATGCTCAGAAATTTGTGTAGATTAATAATATTCTGTTTTCATCCATGTTTAAAATGTTTAACTTGCTGTTTGTTTAAATTTGCTAATATGCCATGACAAAATGATTTATTTCATAACTAAATAACTGTAGCTCCAATTTTAATAAACTTTATATGTAAATGGGATGGAAGAATGACTAGTTTAACATGGTGCACTTTATTTTCCTGTTTAACAACAATAAAATATGTTTTAGGGCAGAACAGTACCGAATCTAAAATATGGACATGAGGAACTTTCCGGAATTGTTGTTTGTTACTTTCGGCCTCATTTAAACTTGCCTAGATAGGTAGTTTCATTATGTTTCACCTCTTGCCATGTTTAACAACACTTAATATTGTTGTGTACCTAACCGAGAGAGAACTAAATAATTGCTTGTGGTGTTTTGTCAATATGCAACTCGTTGCATATTGAGCTCCACTTAACTTGTAGTATTGTTTGTTGCATTTTGCCATGCCATGCCTCATTAAACCGGACATGCATCATATTTGTTTGTGCATCATGCCATGATTATGCTTGTGTGTTTACCATGTTGTTTGCTTCTTTCCGGGCTGCCTTCGGTTTCGTTCCGGAGTTGTGAGGATTCGTTCGACTACGTTCGTCTGTCTTCTTCATGGACTCGTTCTTCTTCCTTGCGGGATTTCAGGCAAGATGACCGCTACCCCGGATCTCACTACTATCATTGATATGCTAGTTGCTTCGTTCTATCGCTTTGCTGCGCTACCTATCACCTGTTTATCATGCCTCCCATACTGCCATGAACCTCTAACCTTTGACACCTTTCCTATGCAAACCGTTGCTTGGCTATGTTACCGCTTTGCTCAGCCCTCTTATAGCGTTGCTAGTTGCAGGTGAAGTTGAAGATTGCTCCATGGTGGACAGGGTTTTGGTTGGGATATCACAATATCTCTTATATTATTAATGCATCTATATACTTGGTAGAGGGTGGAAGGCTCGGCCTTATGCCTGGTGTTTTGTTCCACTCTTGCCGCCCTAGTTTCCGTCATACCGGTGTTATGTTCCCGGATTTTGCGTTCCTTACACGGTCGGGTGATTTATGGGACCCCCTTGATAGTTTGCTTTGAATAAAACTCCTCCAGCAAGGCCCAACCTTGGTTTTACCATTTGCCTCACCGCCACCTATACCTTTTCCCTTGGGAGTCGCTCTCTCGAGGGTCATCTTTATTTTAGCCCCCCCGGGCCAGTGCTTGTCTAAGTGTTGGTCCAAACCGGGCAGACTGCGGGGCCACCTTGGGGCAACTCGAGGGTTGGTTTTACTCGTAGGCTGACCTATCCGGTGTTGCCCTGAGAACGAAATATGTGCAGCTCCTATCGGGATTGTCGGCGCATCGGGCGGCTTTGCTGGTCTTGTTTTACCATTGTCGAAATGTCTTGTAAACCGGGATTCCGAGTCTGATCGGGTCTTCCTGGGAGAAGGTCTATTCCTTCGTTGATCATGAGAGCTTGTCATGGGCTAAGTTGGGACACCCCTGCAGGGTATAATCTTTCGAAAACCGTTCCTGCGGTTATAGGCAGATGGGAATTGGTTAAGTTCCGGTTGTAGATAACTTGACACGAGATCCGAATTAAAACGCATCAACCGTGTGTGTAGCCGTGATGGTCTCTTTTCGGTGGAGTCCGGGAAGTGAACACGGTTTCTGGGTTATGTTTGACGTAAGTAGGAGTTCAGGATCACTTCTTGATCATTGCTTCACGACCGTTCCGCTTGCTCTCTTCTCGCTCTTATTTGCGTATGTTAGCCACCATATATGCTTAGTCGCTGCTGCAGCCTCACCACTTTACCCCTTCCATTGCCTTTAAGCTTTGCTAGTCTTGATACCCATGGTAGTGGGATTGCTAAGCCCTCGTGGCTCACAGATTACTACAACAACAGTTGCAGGTGCAGGTTATGCGATGATCATGACGCGAGAGTGATGCTTGCTTGCGTTGAGCTCTTCTTCTACTTCTTCGATCATGGATAGGTTCCAGGTCGGCAGCCTGGGCTAGCAGGATGGATGTCGTTTGAGTTTCTGTTTGTGTTTCATCCATAGGCGGATGATGCTCTTATGTATTGTGATGTTGTATTCGTGTGGCATTGTATGCCTCTTGTATGTATCCCCATCTATTATGTAATGTTGATGTTATGATATCCACCTTGCAAAAGCGTTTCAATATGCGGGTCTATCCTTGGTGGGACCTTCGAGTTCCTTTTGGATAGGGTCGCATATTGGGCGTGACAGCCCGGCACCCGCACCCGGTAATCGCCACCCGTTAGGCTCCCCCGGGCCTCTGTCCAGTGGGGCCCCCCCATGCCCCTGTCCAAAAAAATATAAATAAAAAATTGATTGATTAATTCATAAAATTAATTAACTTAATTAACTTAATTAATTTTGTTTAGTTAACTCTAATTGCCTATTTAGTTAATTAAAACCTATTAGTTAACTATGTCTATGAAAACCGGGACCCACACGTTAGTTGACCTAGTCAACAGCAACGTTGACTGCTGACAACATGCTGATGTCATGATGATGTCATAACCCTGTTTTCCTTTTAATTAAATCTGTTAATTTCAGAATATTACTAAAACTTTAGAAAATCATATAAAATAAACCGTACCTCGGATGAAAATGTTTTCTGCATGAAAGTTTCTAAGAAAGACGAGACAAATCCAGATATGCGGTTCGTTCGTCCACCACTTGTGCCTAGCATAGAGAAGATCCAACCTTCCCCCTCCAGTTCATCTATCTAACAATCATCCGGAACCAAGAAAACTTCCTCGGATGTTTCCCCCTTCGCCAGTATCGCCTAGCACTGCGTTAGAACACATCTAGCACCGCTTATTGTCTTGTTATGCATATGTTTGCATGTATTTACTGTCTCTTACCCTCTTCTCTCAGGTAGACCCCGAGACCGCTGCTGATGCCACTGTGATCGACTACATCTACGATGACCCTTCTACCATTTCAACAGAGCTTCCAGGCAAGCCCCCCTTTGATCATATTGATATCGCCCATTCTATTCTCTCATGCTTGCATTAGATTTTGCTACTGTAATTGATTGCTCCTACTCTGATGCATAGATTGCTTTTGTAACCTGCTATTGTACCTTACCTGCTTGTCCTAAACTGCTTAGTATATGTTTGTTAGTGATCCATCAGTGACCCCAATGCACTAATAGGTTTGGGTATTTGTTATAAGTTGTCCTCTGGCCTTTACGCACTAACCACCACGTGAGAAAAGTTATCGGGACATCGCAGTATCAGCCGAAGCTTTGTCAGACGTCCAGTTCGGTAGTGCGGCATGGTCGGATCGTGCTGGCCATCCGAGGTGGTGCTGGTATCCACCCTTCTCGCAATGACCCGAAGTGCTGCAGGCGATGGGCCCAAGACCTCGGAGTGCTTAGGATGAAGACTGGCGGGGACCTCTCTGCTGAGCTTAGGAAGGGCTATGACATGTTGGTCTTCTGAGGCCGGGCATTGACCCAGAAAAGTGTGTCTGGCCAGAGTAATCAAGCGTGTTGGAAAACATGGTGCACCCCTGCAGGGAATATTATCTATTAATAGACATGTCCACGGTAACGGACGTTCAGACTTGTATCCTGATCTTATATAACTAGAAATCGATACTTGAGGTATGTGATGGATATGTTGCTCCGAGATTGCTTTCTCGCAGGGAGTCGAGGAAGGCTCTCTGGGTGATAGTGCTACAACAGGCTTGTTAATTAAAAATGCTATTATTTACTCTTCTACATGCTGCAAGATGCTTGGAGTTTCTTCAAGATGCTAGTCTTTGATAGGCTAGGCCTTCCCCTCCATTCTGGCATTCTACAGTTCAGTCCACAGATACAAAACTTCCAATTGATACCAATGCATACTTAGTATAGATCTGATGCTTGTGAGTACTTTGGATGAGTACTCACGGTTTCTTTGCTACCCCTTTTCCCCCTTCTTTCTTCTTTCCGGTTGATACAACCCGATGGTGGATCCTTGGAGCTAGATGCCACCCCCGTCGACTACTACTACATGGAGGTCGTCGAAGACCAGGAGTAGTTAGGAGGTCCCAAGAAGGAGGCCTTGCCTCTTCGATCGTGTTGCTTTTGTGCTAGCCTTCTTAAGGCATCCTTGTTCAACTTATGTCTGTACACAGATATTGTTGCTTCCGCTGGCTCTTGTGTATCAAGCTTTTGTATTTGAGCCCTCGAGGCCCCTGGCTTGTAATATAAAGCTTGTATTCCTTTATTTGTGTTTAGAGTTGTGTTGTGATATCTTTCGCGAGTCCTGGTCTTGATCATACAAATTTGCGTGTATGATTAGTGTACGATTGGATCGGGGGTGTCACAAGTTGGTATCAGAGCCAAGTGCCAGCAGTATCCCCCTTTACAACTCCTTGGCAGAAGTTGAGTCTAGTGTTTGAAATTTTGTTTTACTAACATGGATGTGTGGCTTGCAGGCCCATGTCACCATTGGGTGGTATTAGGATCCTTTACTCCTTGACCTTTACTCTGGGACTCTAATCTCTCTTCTATTAGGGTTAAATGGTTTTTCTAACTCTACCCTAGGTTCTCGTGATCATATCCACCCGAAGATTTGTATTACCCCCTTTCTTGAATTAAGAGCCAGGATGTGCTTCACATTGTTCACGGGCCACAGGATCCTTTTATTGAGGCCACCCTGCATCGTCTCCTGCAGATTCCTTGCTCTAGTGGTTTTCTGCGACGATGATGTAGCCTTTGCTATGTCTCATTGTTATATCCTTCCTTCGCGTGCATGTGTGCCACCTAGTATGTCTAGGATGATCCTCTTGACCGAACTCCTACTATCAACGTGTAATTGGCTCTGTATATGTATTTGTATGTCTTTATTGACTACTGCTTTGTACATATTGCGCCTTTTCTCATTGTTCAAGTTACATCATGAATGACTCCATACACCTACTCCACCCCCCTGTTAAATTGCTTTCTAATGTTTTAGCAGGATGGCTGACGATCCTCCACCTCCAGCGTATATTGCCGCAATGATGTAGCAGTTTGAGCTGAATCGTCAGTTTATGACTAGGGTAATGTCCCAGCTTCCAAACCAAAATGTTCATCATCAGCATGCCCCAATAACACTGCAAGAATTCGTGCGTATAAACCCGTCCATTTTTCGCTACTCCACCAATCCTATGGATGCTGATGATTGGCTTCGTGACATCTTGTGTGAGATGGAGCCAGCTAATGTTGCCTGTGCCTATAACGTCACCTTTGAGACGTTCCACTTGAAAGGTCCAGCTGCTCAATGGTGGGAGGGCCACAGGGGTATGCTTCCTGCAGAGACTGTAACCACTTGGCAGGAATTTCAGTTAGCCTTCCGTGCACGGCACATTCCTCAAGGCTTGATGGACCAGAAGAAGAAGGAGTTCCACAAACTCTCACGGGGCACAATGACTATGGATGAATATTAGAGGAAATTCCTTGAATTATATCGCTATGCTGCCTATGAGCGTCTGCACTGACGCTCCTAGGCAGGAGAAATTTTGTGAAGGACTGCGTCCCGATATAAAGCTCGCACTTGTTGCTCATGATTGCGCAGACTTTCCGACACTTGTCAGCCAAACTTTCTGAACTAAAACTGGTCTTACTGAGTACCAAGAGTCGCTCAAGCGTACCTGTGATGTTGGCCCACCCTTGAGTCAGCCTGCTCAAAAACGTCAAGTCTGGATCCCACACAATGTTCATCACCAACCTGCTCCAACACCAATGCCATCTTATGTTGCACCTCGTCTGCCTCCGCCGTCGAGACAACTACTGATTCAGGGTGGACAGCCAGGACACCTTACCCTTGATTGTCACCAGGGTCAGTCTCAGGATGCACCACGTCTTCCTATTGACCGTAAGAAAAGTTGCCGAAACCGCTGGTTCAGAAACCGTAATATCATACCACCTGCTATTGGACTTGGCCATGCCAATCATGTCGATGCTTGAAAGGCTTAGAAGGAACCGACTATCATGCTGGGAGCTCTCTCTGTTAATTCAGTACTAGCCTCTGTCCTCTTTGATTCAGGATCATCGCATGCTTTTGTGTCACAAAGGTTTGCTCAGTTGGATGGACTAGGCATGGAAGAATTACCCACTCCTCTAACGGTTCAATCCCCAGGGTCCAAGTGGCAAACCACAATGGTAAGCCCTCAAAACCATATAGAGATTGGAGGTCTGCATTTTCTGGCTTCTCTTATTGTGCTCGGACCTTCTAACATATACATCATTCTTGGTATGAATTGGTTGACAGCCCATAATGCTTTGATCGACTGTGCCGCTAAGAAAGTCCAACTTACACACCCTTTTGGCCAGATAGTCCAATAGTCAGCCCAAACAGCTCAGGATGCCGAGAACCAGATATATGTTCTGAATGCATTGAATGCTTCACCTCTTGAGGGAATAAAGAACATTCGAGTTGTTCGTGATTTCAAAGATGTGTTCCCAGAAGAACTTCCAGGAATACCCCTTGCTAGAGCTGTGAAAATCGTCATAGACTTGAAACCGGGCACAACTCCTATTGCTAAGCGACCCTACAAGATGCCGCCTCATGAACTCCTTGAGCTTAAGGAGGAAATCGACACTTCACTTCGTTAGAGTTTTATCCGTCCAAGTTCCTCTGCTTGGAGGGCACCTTATATCTTTGTCAAGAAGAAGGATGGAACTAATCATTTGGTCCAAGATTACCGACCTATCAACCAAGCAACCATTCAGAACAAGTATCCACTTCCCAGAATCAACAACTTGTATGACCAACTTGTTGGTTCCTCAGTATTCTCTAAACTTGATCTCAGGTTGGGTTACCACCAGATTCGGGTTTGTGAAGAGGATATTCCCAAGACCGCCTTCGTTACTCGCTATGGTCCATACGAGTACACCGTCATGTCTTGTGGCTTGACCAATGCTCCAGGGACATTCTCTCATCTGATGAACTATATTTTGATGGAATACCTCGACAAGTTTGTCGTGGTTTATCTGGATGATATCCTTGTAGACTCTAAGAAAAAAGAAGAACATGTTCAACACCTTCGACTTGTTCTGGAAAAGCTTCGAGAACATCAGCTATATGCCAAGTATTCTGAGTGTGAATTCTGACTACCCGAGGTGACCTATCTTGGGCATGTCATCTCCAAGGATGGTATTGCCGTCAACCCCGAGCGAGTTAGGCTATTCTCGATTGGACTCCTCCGAAGAATGTCAAGCAAGTCAGAAGTTTTCTCGGACTCGCCAGCTATTGTCATCGATTTGTCGAGAATTTCTCCAAGATTGCCAAGCCCCTGACTAGTCTGCTTCACAAGGGCGTCAAGTTTGATTGGATAGAGAAGTGTCAGGAGAATTTCCAGGCTCTTAAGGACAAACTGACTTCTGCACCAGTGCTTGCTCCTCCCAATACTAAGAAGGACTTCATCATTTACTGCGATGCTTCATGTCCAGGATTAGGTAGTGTCCTAATGGAAGAGCGCAGAGTGATTGCTTATGCCTCTCGTCAATTGCGCCCTCATGAAGAGAACTACCCAGTTCATGACCTCGAGCTTGCTACTGTCATACATGCATTGAAACAATGGTGACATTATCTTCTTGGTAATCATTGCGAGATCTTCACCGACCACCAAAGTCTAAAGTACATGTTTACTCATCTAGATTTGAACCTCCGTCAGTAGAGATGGATGGAGATAGTAGCAGACTTTGATTTCGGTATTTCCTATACCCCTGGCAAGGCTAATGTAATGGTTGATGCTTTGAGCCGCAAGTCATATTGCAACCATCTCAGGGTTCACAAAGTTCAGCCCTCGCTTGTTGAAGAATTCAGAAAACTGAACCTCCATATTGTTCCTTCGGGTGCACTCGCTCCCTCTCCTCCAGAGTTCCGTAAGAGGAGCCTCCGTGTTGTTCCCCCAGGTTCCCTCAATACGCTGGTTGTTGACCCAGATCTCGTGGAGAGAATCAAGAGACTATGGAAGTATGACTCTCAAGTTGAGAAGATTAAGCGCTACCTCGCAGAAGGAAGGCCCTCATTCCTCACCGTTGAAGATGATGACACCTTCTTCTTTAAAGGTCCTCTAGTGGTTCCTTCAAAAGACAACCTGGATATGATTCAGGAAGTTATGAAAGAAGCACATGATACTCTGTTGTCTATTCATCCGGGTAGCACCAAGATGTACCAAGACATTCATCAGAGATTCTTGTGGTCAAACATGAAGCAAGACATTGCTTGCTATGTTGCTGAATGTGATGTTTGCCATCATATCAAAGTAGAACATCAAAGTCCTGCTGGAACTCTGCAACCTATCTCTATTCCTGAATGGAAATGGGACCATGTTGAAATGGACTTCGTCACTGGATTTCCATAATCGCTGAAAGGTAATGATGCTATTCTTGTCGTCATTGACCGGCTTTCTAAAGTTGCACATTTTCTGGCCGTCAAAGAGACTATCACTGCAAGTCAGTTGGCAATTCTCTATATGTCGAGAACTGTTTTGCTTCATGGTATTCCACTGGTAATCTGCTCAGACTATGGCAACTTATTCACTTCAAGATTTTGGGAAAGTTTCCAAGAAGCTATGGGAACTCACCTATCTTTTAGCACTGCATTCCACCCTCAGTCTCAGGGACAAGTTGAATGCGTCAATCAAGTTCTCGAAGACATGCTTCGAGCTTGTATTATTTTGTTCGACAAGAAATGGGAGGAATCTTTCTCATATGTTGAGTTCTTTATAACAATAGCTATCAAGCTAGTCTGAAGATGGCTCCCTTCGAAGTGTTATATGGACAAAAGTGCCGAACCCCTCTGAACTGGTCAAAAACTGGGGAACATCCACTCTTTGGTCCGGATATTATCCTACACGCCGAAGAACAAGTCTGCATCATTGGCGAGATCTCAAGAATGCTCAGTCATGTCTTGAAAAGTTAGTATGACCGTCATCACAAAGACATGGTCTATCAACCTGGCGAAAAGGCTTATCTTCGAGTCAGACCAATGAAGGGTGCACACCGCTACGGGATCAAGGGCAAGCTAGCTCCTCGCTATATTGGTCGTTTCACTATTGTCGAAAGGCGTGGAAAAGTGGCATACCAGTTGGATCTTCCGTCGAAACTTTCTCAGGTTCATGATGTGTTCCATGTGTCCCAACTCCGTCGCTACTTCAAGGACCCTATCCGATTAGTGGATCATGAAGTGCTCGAGTTGCAACAAGACCTCTCCTATAAACAACATCTGCTCCGAATTCTCGACCAAGCTGAGCGCCGCACGCGTCAGAAGGCGATCAAGTTCCTCAAGGACCCATGGTTGCATCACTCTAAAGACGAAGCCACGTGGGAACGCGAGGATCGCCTGCATGATAATACCCTGAACTATTTCCTTCTACCTCCTAAATCTCGGGATGAAATTTCCTGTAGTGGGTGAGATTTGTAACACCCGGATCATTATGCTATAGTAAGCCCCTATTAATGGTGCCATGTCATCAAATTTATTGTGGTTAAGTTCGCATTGATTCAAAGTCGGTTTTGATTTCAAAACTAAATGAGTAAAAAGAAAAGGCAAAAGTAAATAAAATGAAAAGAGTAGCCAAATCAAAAAAAGGAAAGAAAAGGTTTCCCACTAGGCCTTGGCCCAGTTGACCAAGGCGCCAGGGCACCTGACCGGCCCATCTCTACCTCCCCTTAACCCCCACTCCCTACTAACCCTAGCGCCACCCCCCCACTTCCCTCGATCTCCCTGTCGGGGGTTGGATACGACATATGCCAAATGATGGCTTATCATGGTGGGAGCGAGTAGAACGTCGCCGGTGCCTGGAAGCGGGATGAGGCGAAGACATGCACGCCGGCGGTCTTACCCAGCTTCAGGGCTCTCCTAGGAGATAACACCCCTACTGCTGCTCTGCGGGGTCTCCGCATGATCACTCAAACAAGGTGACTACAATGGTGCTCCTAGAGCTGCTTTGGGAGGCAGGAGAGAGCAAGGCTAGTCCTCTCCTCCCGTGCTATTTGGTCTATCTCTACTCAGGTCCGAACCCTTTGCATGGGTGCCCCGGGGGGTTTATATAGGCCTACCCCCCGGGGGTACAATAGTAATCCGGCTGGGCGCGGGCCCCAGCCGTCTGTCTCTCAGGCCACCGTCTTTCCTGCCGGCTTCTGGGGCCCGCCGACTGGCGGGTCCCGCGGACAGGCTTGGTACTGTAGCGACACTCCTGGTGACGCAGGCTTCGTCATCGGGTCGTGGCAACAGTGCCGCCGTCTATCGGGCGATCACTGTCGCCATTCCCCATCTTGTCTGGTTAATGGCACGTGGGGCCCTGGGGAGGAGTCGGCCGACTCCAGGGAGGCCGACTCCCACGGGTCCGTCTTCGGGCGCCCTGGCCGCCCTCGGTCCACCCACTGACAGGCGGCCCCGCCGCCTTGGGGTCGTACAGGCCGGCGTCGTGGGCACAGTGCACTGCGCACTGTGGCTGAGGTAAGGGCAGGCATGGCAACAGTGCCGCGCCTAGCCGGAGATCTTCCAGCGATATGGCTCACTGCAGCCATGCCGGCCCTTCGTGAGCAGGGGGAGACGGCCACATCGTGACCGTACCCCGCAACGTACTTCGGGATGAAGGTCGCCAGCCTGGAGTCGGCCTCTCTAGAGGCCGCCCTCCCAGAGTCGACTTATCTCGGAGTCGCCGTCTGGGACTCGGCTTGAGGGGCGCGGCCTGCCCCGATGTCTTGAAAGGTCTTGCGGCTCGGGTTAGCCTACCCATGGCCCATTACTCCGACAGTAGTCCCTGAAGCTGGTGAAGCCCGGCGGTCGCTGCATTGTGGGGCTTCAGCAGCTTCAATCTTTATAAGTGCAGACTCTGAGACTCGGCTGCCGTCTTTCCCTGGGCCGACTGTCGAAAGTCGGAGCTTCGGTAAAGAGCCTTAGTTCGAAAGTCGCGGCGGGAAACCAGGCGGCGTGCCTGATACGCCTCCCCTCCGCCGTCAAGGCGGTCCTATCGCGTGGTGCCACGTGGGGAGAACACTCTGCCTGCCCATGTGCGCGACGGGACGGGCCGTCAGGCGGGGCCCGCCACTACCGCGCCCCGGCATACGGACGGATCCGTTGCGGCCGTGGACGGTTGGTTTTCCCACGTCGTTACTGCGTGTAGTAACTTTGTGGGGTAAATCGTGGGGCGGTGCGGGACGTTATGCGCAGTTAATCCCACGCCCACCCCCTCGGCTTCTCAGCCTGTTGGGCTATAAGTAGGCGGGGGAAAAGCGGAGGGGCACAGCTCGCGCGCCCTTCTTCCCCGCTCCCCCGCCCCATCTTGCTCTCTTTCTCCTTCTTCCTCCACCATTGAGCCAGAGCCCGCCATACCACGGCGATGAGCTCTTCCTCTGCCGCAGCCCCTGCTGTGCGCTCCGGCGTGTGGGACAGCTCGGAGGTAGAGGAGGAACACATCGAGTTCCTCCGCCAGACACGTCGTCTTCCCAGCGCGGACCTCGTGCGCGCCCGTGCCGCGCCAAAGGGGGAAATCTGGCCGGCGCATGAAGAGGGCGAGCGGGTCGTCTTCCGCTTGCACCTTATGCACGGCCTGGGGCTGCCGGCGAGCGGCTTCTTCCGCTCATTCCTGGAGTTCCACAGTCTTCAGCCGCACCACCTCACACCGAACACGGTGGTGCTGCTCTCTGCCTTCGCCACTCTATGCGAAGGTTTCCTCGGCCTTCTCCCCACCATCGAGCTGTGGGGGGAATTCTTCTCTTCTAAGCTCGGCACGCACATCGCCGGTGTGCCGGCTCAGTGCGGCGCCTTCATCGCGATGCGACGCTCAACGGCCGACAATCCCTTTCCTCCCATCGCGCTGATCAAGTCGGCGAAGATGTGGCAGCGCTCGTACTTCTACGTGAAGAACCTCTCCTCCGACGGCGACTTGGTCAACCTGCCGCCCTACAACGCCACTCCCCTGGCCGGGAGGCTCCCCAGCCACTCCGACTTGCTGGCCGCCTTCGTGGCACGCCGAGTTCTCCCGCTCCAAGGCCGGCCACACCTGATCTGTCAGATGAGCGGCCCCCGAGACCCGAGTCGGATGAGCACCAAGGAGATGCCCGCAAGGAGGTGGCGAACATGGTGAACTACATCGCGCACTGCGAGTACGAGGAGGACTGGCAGTTCGGCAAGGAGTCGTACTCGCGCGACAACCCTCCGCCAGTGGTAAGTCGCGTCCTCCTAATGCTTTGTCTTTTTTCCTCAGTCGACTCCAGCTTATAACTCTTGTCGGCCTCTTCTGAATCAGAACCCTCTCATGTAGCCTGCCAGTGGCGCCACGAGATAGCCCCGCGAGTATGTTCCTGACCGCACGGAGAGCAACGTTGACGACCCTGACTTGGGGGCGGCGGCAATGGAAGCCGACGCCGAAGGCGGGGGAGGAGGAGCGGAAGGCGACTTCAGGCCCTCGGCGACTTTCAACGACTGGCCCGACGACGATGCCGAAGGGGAAGTCCCCCCGTGCCACCAGCCGAAGGTCGGCCCCTTCGCCGGCCAGGGCGGCGCGAAGAAACGTCACGCCGGGCCGAGTGCGCCCGGCGGCAAATTGAAGAAGCTTAAGGGGGCGGCCACCGCGACCAGACGGGAGGAGGCGGCCGCGAAGGCCAACCGCTTCCGAAGGGAAGTGAGAAGGCCGCCGCTAGTATCCGCGTAAGTCTTCGTGCTCTTTCTTTTCCTTCATCGAATATTATCCGAGTCTTTGCTTACGTACTCCCTCCGATCTTCTCCAGGGCCCCTCTCTCCCTTGAGAGAGTCGCCGTCCCCTCTGTCATGGGGTCGGCGGAGACGTCCGCCAATACTCGGCGGGCTGACCCCGCCGCCGCCCTCCGGGAGGCGACGGAGCGAAACGCGCGGGAGAAGCGCGAGGAGGAGGAAGCCGAACGTCTGGAGAAGGCGGAGGCCGACAAGGCGGCTGCCTCCGTCCAGAAGGAGCTGGAGGATGCCGAGGCTGCCCTCGCAGCGAGACGGCACGCCGAGGAGGCCGCGCGTCGCCGATCAGCGATGCTTGTCCCCCCACTATCGTCTGCGCCGCCGCCTCCGGAGTTCACGGGGCAAACCGGAGGGGCCGGCACTGAGGACCCCATCATGGAGAAGGAGGGCGGCGATGTTTCTATGTCGGACACCCTCGTGCCGCCACCACCGCCTCCACCGCCGTCTGGGAGGCCGCACGGCAAGCAGCCGGTGGATCCGTCGGAGCCGCCGGCTATGGACGAGGCTGAAACGCGGCTGCTTCTCCAAGTCGCCTCGCCGGTACGTCGCCGTCTTGAGAGGGCGACCTCGGCGCCGCGTCCTTGGGAGACCGGTGTTGCCGGCTCGGCGTCCCTAGACGCCGAGGCCACAAGCGCCGCGCCCACCGGGTGGGTGCGCGGAGGCGGCACTGGGCCGTTAAATGAACTGCTCCTGGAAGTCCAGGCGAAGCTTCGGGCCGAGGGCGACGCCCTTCAAGCCTGCACCCGAGCGCATCTGGCCGCCCGATCGGCCGTCCGAGTAAGTTTCTTTTCCTTTGGACTCTTGTTTGTTTCTCTGTGGGGGCGCGCCAGCGCACCCACTGGGTGTAGTCCCCGAGTTCCGGGCCGGCTGCTGAGCAGGCGGTCCGGAACTCCCTCTGGCGAGTTCCAAATACTGACTTTGTCTTCAATGATTCATTGCAGGAGTACCACAACCTCCGCGTCACTGCCTTCAACCGCAATGTTGAGGAGTTGAACAAGCGGACTGCCGACTTGTCGGAAAGCCGGAGTGAGTTCTTCTTTCTTCGCGGGGGCGCGCTGGCGCACCCGCGGGCTGTAGTCCCCGAGATTCGGGCCGACTGCTGAGCAGTCGGGCCGGATCTTCCCGGCGATCTTTTTGCTAATGACTCATTTGTCTCTTCCTTGTTCCTCAGAAGCCAATGCCGTTCTTCAGGAGCAGCTGGGCGAGGCCAATACCGCCCGCCGTGCCAAAGAGGAGGAGTGTGGCAAGCTCGCCACAGAACGCGACCTGCTGGCGGCGCAGCTGGCCGAGCAGAAGGAGCTGCTCAAGAAGGCACAGGACGAGGCCGAGAAGAGGGAGACCGCACTCCTGGCCGAGTTCGAGAGCGAGCGCTCCTCCTGGACTGACAGGGAGGCGATGCTGACCTCCGGCTTCCACGAGATCGAGGATATTGTTGACGGTAAGTTTCTTTCGCCTTTTCGGGCTTCCGACTATGCGTCAGGCTGACTTCTGATTTTTTCGATTTGCTTCTTTTTGTCTTGGCAGACTTCTTCCCTGGCCATTCGCAGGCAGTCCCTCCAGCCATCGACGCTCGTGCGGCGCGAAGGGCGGACGGTGAGGAGATCGCAGCCAATGCCCCACGGACCGTCGAGGAGCAGCTTCTGAGCATTGAAGCCCGTCTTCGTCCGAGTCACCGGCTGATGCGCCGGCTTCAGCGTGCCGGCGCCCAGGCGGTTGCCGCCCTGTGGCCAGGCATGCATGCTCTGCGCACCGCCAGCTGAACTGCCGACTGGCTGGAGGTCACTGCCGGCCGTCTTGAGGCTTGGAAGGGCTCCTCGGCCCGAGCCGGAGCTCGTCAGGCCTTGGAGTTTGTCAAGGCATGGTATCCAGGGCTGGACCTGGACCGTCTGGCCACCTTCCGATCAGAAGCCCAGGCCGAGCTGGAGACCGTGAAGGGCGCCCTTATCGAGCGTGCTGCGGCCATCGCCGAGTACATGGACACCAGCGTCTTTGTCCCCGAGCGGGCTGAAGGCGGCGAGGAAGTGCCGCCGGAGTGGTTCGGAATGAACCCGGAGTATGGCGAACATTCGGCGGAGGTGATCGACTCCAGCACTGACGGGGAGGACGAGGCGGAGGACGAAGGCGAGGCGGAGGCGCCAGAAGACGGAGCAGGCGGCCAGCCTCAGCTCGACCGCACCTCCAGCAACGAGCCGCGCCAAGAGAAGGCGACTGCCGCCGGAGGTGATCAAGCCGAGACGGCCCAGCCGACTGCCCCGGCGCCTGACGCCACCGTCTCCTCCGATCCTCCGATCCCCGACGCCGCCTCCTAGGCTGCCTCTACCTGTCTGTCTTAGCAATCTTTGAGAACTTTGTTAGTTTCGAACAGTTCCACCCGCGGGGTGTATCTTGAACCTTTATTCGAAAATTCGGCCAAGGGCCTATGTAAATATTTATCCGACTTCCGTCTTCCCTTGCTTACTGCTCTTTTAGGATTTTCCCTTTGCCCCCTCCCTTAGTGCTTGGCTACTTCGGGAAAGCGAGTACTTGGCCGTTTTAGAGTTTCTTTAGCAAGTTGGATAGAAAGCGAAAGGCCGACAACCCAAGAGTCGGCCGTCCTTGATGAAAGCGAGTCGGCTACTCATGAGTCGGCTTCCGCTTTAGAAATGCTAGAGGTCGTCTTACGCTATGTTCATGCTTTAGGTCCTTAGCCATTTTTCGTGTGGGTGCCCGTTCTTCCCCCCTCCTGCTCGCCTCACAGTTGCTCTGCGAGCTGCGGCTTTGCCAGGAGACAGATTGGGCACCGCGCACTACTTGTCTGACCGCGGGAAGCTCCTCATAGCGCAAGGCGGCGAGTCCCCGGGCCGACTAGTCTGGCCCAGTGCCAAGCGTCTTGCAATGAAACTGATTTTCTCGAAGGCATAATGCTTGTCATATAGATAACAAAAAGGGCAGTCCCCGAGCTCGTCTCGGGGGGCCCAAAGTCTTAGTACTTTAATACAAAGGGGTAGTGCGATACATACTGCATCAACTGTAAAAT
Source organism: Triticum aestivum (assembly GCF_018294505.1). Taxonomy (NCBI): domain Eukaryota; kingdom Viridiplantae; phylum Streptophyta; class Magnoliopsida; order Poales; family Poaceae; genus Triticum; species Triticum aestivum. The sequence goes on from NC_057810.1 coordinate 114,486,026, forward strand.
CTTCGAGGAAGATTTGCATTCCACGGGCGCTCTGTTTCTTTCCCGGAGTCGTCCCTCTTGCGCGCTCGGGGCTTCTGGGCGTCGATCAGATAGTAGGCGTCGTTTCCTAGCACCTTGCTGATGATGAAGGGGCCTTCCCAAGGCGCCGATAGCTTGTGCTGGCCGGCTGTTTGCTGGATCAGCCGGAGCACAAGGTCGCCTTCTTGGAAAGATCTTGGCCTGACCTTCCTGTTGTAGTATCGACGCAGGCTCTGCTGGTAGATGCCGGACCGGCTGAGTGCCAACAGCCGGCCCTCTTCCAGCAGATCTACGCCGTCTTGTCGTGCTTCTTCTACTTCTTCCTCGGTATACATGGTGACTCGCGGGGAGTCGAACTCTATGTCCGTTGGGATGACGGCTTCGGCACCATAGACGAGGAAGAAGGGTGTGAAGCCGGTTGACTTGTTTGGAGTCGTGCGCAGACTCCAGAGGACGGCTGGCAGCTCCTCAAGCCAACAGCCGGCAGATCGCTCCAGCGGGACGACGAGTCGAGGCTTGATGCCGGATAAGACAAGGCCGTTCGCTCGCTCCACCTGGCCGTTTGACTGCGGATGGGCAACGGACGCTAAGTCCAGTCGGATGCCCTGTGTCGCGCAGAAATGGGCCAAGGCGCCTTTGGCAAAATTCGTGCCATTGTCGGTGATGATACTGTGTGGGATGCCGTACCGAGTTGTGATGTCAGCGATGAAGGTCACTGCAGTCGGACCATTCAACTTCTTGATGGGTTTCGCCTCCACCCACTTGGTGAATTTGTCTACCGCGACCAGCAGGTGAGTCAAGCCACCTCGTGCCGTCTTGAATGGTCCCACCATGTCCAGACCCCAGACTGCAAAGGGCCAGGCGATGGGGATAGTCTTGAGTGCGGAAGCCGGCTGGAGTGGCTTGGAACGGAAAATCTGGCACCCCTTGCACTTTTGGACTAGTTCTTTGGCCTCTTCCAGGGCGGTCGGCCAGAAGAAACCGTGCCGGAAGGCTTTGGCAACGAGTGCCCTGGAGGCCGCGTGGTGACCGCACTCTCCTTCGTGGATGTCTCTGAGGATTGCTTGGCCTTGTTCTGCCTCGACGCAGCGTTGGAAAACGCCGGTAATGCTGCGCCTGACCAGCTCTCTGTTGACTAAGGTGTAGGCTGATGCTCGGCGTTGCACTTGCCGAGCCAAGATTTCATCAGTTGGCAGCTCTCTGTTTACTAAGAATCTGAGGATGGGCTGGGCCCATGAAGGTGCTGCTATTTCTTCAGCTGCCACGAGTGCGACTTGGATAAGGGTGGCCGGGCTGGGAGGCGGCGGGTCGGAGTCCGCAGCCGCTTGCTAGTCTGATGAAGTCCCGGGGCTTACTGAAGCAGTCCCCGGCCCTGGCTCTGGAGTCTTTGATCCTGCCACAGCAGTCCCCGGGACGGGTTCTGAAGTCCCTGGCCCGGCTTCGACTGTGTGCTTCTTGGAGTCAGGTCCGACGTCCTCAGGCGGAGCCGGCACAAAGATTGAATCTGATTCTGGTGACGGCTTGATGGAAGGCTTGAGGAGGCGCCAGAGGGCGACACCAGATGGTATCGCCTGGCGAGTGGAGCCGATTTGTGCCAAGGCGTCTGCTTGGTCGTTGTCGTTCCTTGGCATGTGGAGGAACTCGCACCCCTCGAAGTACCCGCTGAGCTGCTGAACGAGGAAATGATAGCTCACCATATTTGCGTCCTTGGTATCCCAATCGGCAGATGATTGTTGGACTACCAAGTCAGAGTCGCCATAACACAGGATCCGGCGAATGCCGAGTTCTTTGGCAAGCCAGAGCCCGTGTATGAGCGCCTCATACTCGGCCACGTTGTTGGAGGCGGCGAAGTGGATCTGCAGCGCATATCTGAGCTTGTCGCCCTTGGGGGAAGTGAGGACGACGCCTGGTCCCAAGCTGGTGCGCATCTTGGAGCCCTCAAAGTGCATCCGCCAATGGGTGGAGTCAGGCGCTGGCGGCAGGTACTGGGTCTCAGCCCAGTCGACGAGGAAGTCTGCCAGCGCCTGCGACTTGATGGCGGTGCGGGGCTCGTAGTAGATGGTGTAGGGGGCCAAGTCAATGGCCCATTTGGCCACTCGGCCAGAAGCATCTCGGCTTCCGATGATCTCGGCCAGTGGAGCTGTGCAGACCACGGTGATTGGATGCTCCTGGAAGTAGGGCTTCAATTTCTTGGCGGCAAAATGCACGCCGTAGCACATCTTCTGGTAATGGGGGTAGTTCTGCTTGGAGGTCGACAGTACTTCACTCAGGTAATACACCGGTCTCTGGACAGGTAGCGCTTTGCCTTCCTCCTTGCGCTCGACTACAATGACTGTGCTGACTACTCGGCTGGTGGCGGCAATGTATAGGAGCATGGGCTCTTTGGGAGTCGGAGCCGCCAGCACAGGGGGAGTAGTCAACATCTTCTTCAGTTGGAGAAAAGCCTCGTCCGCCTTGGGAGTCCACTCAAAGAAGGTCGTCTTCTTCATGAGCTGATACAAGGGGAGAGCCTTCTCGCCCAGCCGACTGATGAATCGGCTGATGGATGCCAAACAGCCGGTGAACTTCTGCACATCTAACAGTCGTCTGGGTGCTTCCATCCTCTCGATGGCCTTGATCTTCACAGGGTTGCACTCTATGCCGCGTTCGGAGACCAGGAAACCGAGGAGCTGGCCGGCTGGTACTCCGAAAACGCACTTCTCCGGGTTGAGCTTGATCTGGAATCGGCGCAGATTCTCGAAGGTTTCCTTGAGGTCCTCCAACAAGGTCCCTCGCTTCTCCGTCTTCACCACTACATCATCCACATAGACGTGGGCGTTTCTGCCGAGTTGCTTCAGGAGGCATTTCTGCATGCAACGCTGAAAGGTGGCGCCGGCATTTCTCAGGCCGAACGTCATGGTTAGGTAGCAGAAGGCTCCAAACGGCGTGATGAAGGCGGTCTTCAGTCTGTCAGCCGGGTTCAGCTTGATCTGGTGATATCCTGAATACGCATCTAGGAAGCTCAACAGCTCGCATCCGGCGGTGGAGTCTATCACCTGATCGATTCTCGGCAGAGCAAACGGGTCCTTGGGGAAAGCTTTGTTGAGGCTTGTGTAATCAATGCACATCCACCACTGCTTGTTCTTCTTCAGCACTAGAACCGGGTTTGCTAACCACTCTGGAAAAAACACCTCCATGATGAAGCCGGCCGCCAGGAGCCGGGCTATTTCTTCTCCAACAACTCTTCTTTTCTCTTCTGACAGGCGGCGCAAGGGCTGCCTGATGGGCTTCATATCAGATCGGACGTGTAACTTGTGCTCGGCGAATTCCGTCAGGACACCAGGCATGTCCTTGGGGGACCATGCGAAGATGTCGCGATTCTCACGGAGGAAATCGACGAGCTCGCCTTCCTATTTGCTGTCAAGGCCAGTGCCTATGACAGCGTACTTCTCTGGGTGTTCTGGGTCCAGTGGTATCTTCTTTGTTTCCTTGGCCGGCTTGAATGATCCTTCTGCTTCCGACTCCTTGGGGTCGGGCGACAACTCAGGCTGCTTGCCGGCCATCGCCACGACCCGATCAAGAAGCCGTTTCTCAGCTGCGACCACCAAGGACTCGGCCAGCCGACTACTTTCGGCCGCGCAAGCGGATGACTTCCTATTGTCGCCGGACACGGTTAGGATTCCCTTGGAACTCGGCATCTTCATCTTGAGGTAGGCGTAGTGGGGTACCGCCATAAACTTGGCCAAGGTGGGTCAGCCAAGCAATGCGTGATATGGGCTTTCAAGGTCCACCACCTCAAACCAAATTGGCTCTCGGCGGAAATGATCCTTGTCTCCGAAGAGGACATCTATCAGGATCTTGCCGATTGGCGAGCAGGAAAGGCCGGGGGCGATTTCGTGAAACACAGTCCGGCTGCTCTGAAGCTGTCTTCGCTTGATTCTAAGTTTCTCCAGCGTATCCTTGTACAGGATGTTGATACTGCTGCCTCCGTCTATCAGTACTCGCAAGAAGCGAGCGGCCCGCCTGTCCGTGGCAAGGGTGGCGCCTAGGACCAAGGCGTAAGAGCCTAGGCTCGGCATCACGTCTGGGTGAACTCTGGAGTGCTTGATGCAACTGCGTTTACTTCTTGCTGCTGCTGGCGCCTGCTGCGCCGGTCGTCCGCTACACTGGAGAACACCATGTAGGCTCCGTGCTCGTCTGGGAACTCGTCTTGTATCGCGCCGACCGACCTGACGGCCGGCTGCTGGGGCTGCTGCGGAGGGGGTGGCCCAGCAGGAGGGGGAGGGAGCAGGCTGTCCCCCTTGGTGATTCTGGTCAGCCAGTGACATTTCCGGGTGTTATGGTTGGACGGCTTCGCGCTGCTATGGAACTTGCAGGGACCATCCAGAGTCTGCTCGTAGGAGAAAGCCGGTAGCCAGTTGGACTTGCCGCCCTTCTGCCGCTTTGCCGGAGGCGGTCCCTCCAGTTGCAGGTCCTCCGCCGTTGCCACCTGCCGACTGCTGGAAGTTGGCAGCGGGGCCTTGCGCTTCTGGTCATTCTGCTGCCGCCGACTGGTGTCTCCAGCCGGAGTTCTTGGAGCCTCAGGGGCGACTTTGCCAGTTGCGCTGACCCGAATCTCCGCCTTCATGGAGGAGTCGGCCGTGGCGTACTTGTCCGCCGTGATCAGCAGGTCGTCGAGAGTCTTGGGCTCGTCGCAGAGGAGCTTGTGCTTGAGGAGGGTGCCTTCTCTGCACCCGGCAGTAAAGTACTCAATGGCCTGCACCTCGTGCACGCCCTCGCAGGAGTTTCGGAGTTCACCCTAGCGCGTGAGGTAGTCGTGAGTAGACTCGTCAGGGCCTTGCACGCACAAGGATAGCTGGCGCGGCTTGGGAGGTCGCTTGTACGTGCTCGTGAAGTTGCGGACGAAAGCCTCGGTGAAGTCAACCCAACTGTTGATGCTGCGGGGCTTCAGACTGTTTAACCACGTCCGAGCCGAGCCCTGGAGCATGAGCGGGACGTATCTTACGGCAACACGCTTGTTGCCGTTCACTATGTTGACAGCCGTAGAGTAGTCGATCAGCTAATCCTCCGGCTTCACGGTGCCAGTATACTTGGGCGTGTCTCGGGGGAGCGTGAACCCTTTGGGAAAGGGCTCATCTCGGATGCGGGGTCCAAAGCAGGGGGGACCCAACTCGTCTTCTTCTTCCAGCGCCAAGGATCGGTGGAGTCGGTCGATCCGGTGGCGGGCGTCATTCTCTCCGACTCCCTCTCGGCAGCCAAGGCGGTCGCCGAGAGTCGGGTGTTCTACAGGCGGCGGGGAGACTCGCCTTTCTCCGCGAGGATGGGGAGGCTGGTAGTCGTCCCGCCGTTCCACTGCTCTGGGGCGGCCATCTTGGTCGCGCTCGATGGTGATATGAGTCCGGCCATGGCTGATAGCCGGCTCCTTGTCCTTCTTCCCAGTCGGCATCCGAGACGTCGCACCTTGGGCTCGGCGAAGCGGTGGGTCGTCGTTTTGGCGCTGCGGCGCCTCGGTGCGGCAGCCGGCACCATTCTGCGCGGCGGCCGTGTCGAGGAGCTGCTGAACTCGCTCCGTCATTATGCGGCGCTCTTCGCCTTCAAAGTTGTCGAGCTTGTCTGCCGCTGCCTGGGCGGCACGGATATTCTCTGCGGGCGTGGCGTACACAGGGCGATCAGCCCCGAAGAGGTTGGCGATTGCCGCGCCGCGCTGTCGGACCGCGCCTAGGCGGCTAGGCCCAGTTGGAGCCGGCGAACCGCCTACGGTGCGATCCATCTCTCGTTGGTAAGCTTCCGACAAGCGCCTCATGCTTGCCAGCTTCTTCGCGCCGTCGACGAGCTGAAGGCGGAGTGCCTGCAGCGTCTCGACATCGGCCTCCTCTGAAATCGGCGCCGCAAGGCCTCGCAGGGCCGCGTCGAGCGGGTCGTCCGCTCTTTCGCCAGAGCGCTCACTGTGCTCAAGGACGAGGATCTCGGTGACGGTGCTTCCTGTTGGGGCACGTTGCAGAAAACAAAAATTTTCCTACTCGTTTCACCAAGATCATCTAGGAGTTCATCTAGCAACGAGTGATTAGATGCATCTACATACCTTTGTAGATTGCGCACGGAAGCATTGAAAAGAACGGTGATGATGTAGTCGATGTAGTCGTACTCGACGTGATCCAAATCACCGATGACCAGCACCGAACGGACGGCACCTCCGCGTTCAACACACGTACGGGACGGGAGACGTCTCCTCCTTCTTGATCCAGCAAGGGGGAAGGAGAGGTTGATGAAGATCCAGCAGCACGACGGCGTGGTGATGGATGCAGGGCGTCACAGCAGCAGGGCTTCGCCGAGACTACGAGGGAGAGACGTAACGGGGGGAGGTGGAGGCGCCAGGGGTTGGTGTGTAATCCTTCCTCTTCCCCCCCACTATATATAGGGGTGCCAGGGGGGGCGCCGGCCCTAGTAGATGAGATTTACTAGGGGGCGGCGGCCTAGGGGAGGTTTCCCTCCCCCCCAAGGCACCTAGGGGTGCCTTCCACCACATGGACTCTTCCATGGTGGAAACCCTAGGCGCATGGGCCTATAGGGGCTGGTGCCCTTGGCCCATCTAGGCGAAGGCGCACCCCCTACAGCCCATGTGGCCCCCCGGGACAGGTGGCCCCACCCGGTGGACCCCCGGGACCCTTCCGGTGGTCCCGGTACAATACCGATAACCCCGAAACTTGTCCCGATGCCCGAAATAGCACTTCCTATATATAATTCTTTACCTTCGGACCATTCCGGAACTCCTCGTGACGTCCGGGATCTCATCCGGGACTCCGAACAACATTCGGGTTTCTGCATATACATATCTTCATAACCCTAGCGTCACCGAACCTTAAGTGTGTAGACCCTACGGGTTCGGGAGACAAGCAGACATGACCGAGACGACTCTCCGGTCAATAACCAACAGCGGGATCTGGATACCCATGTTGGCTCCCACATGCTCCACGATGATCTCATCGGATGAACGACGATGTCGAGGATTTAATCAATCCCGTACGCTATTCCCTTTGTCTATCGATATGTTACTTGCCCGAGATTCGATCGTTGGTATCCCAATACCTCGTTCAATCTCGTTACCGGCAAGTCACTTTACTCGTACCGTAATGCATGATCCCGTGACCAGACACTTGGTCACTTTGAGCTCATTATGATGATGCATTACCGAGTGGGCCCAGTGATACCTCTCCGTCATACGGAGTGACAAATCCCAGTCTTGATCCATGTCACCCAACAGACACTTTTGGAGATACCCGTAGTCTACCTTTATAGTCACCCAGTTACGTTGTGACGTTTGGCATACCCAAAGCACTCCTACGGTATCCGGGAGTTACACGATCTCATGGTCAAAGGAAAAGATACTTTGACATTAGAAAACTCTAGCAAACGAACTATACGATCTTGTGCTATGTTTAGGATTGGGTCTTGTCCATCACATCATTCTCCCAATGATGTGATCTCGTTATCAATGACATCCAGTGTCCATAGTCAGGAAACCATGACTATCTGTTGATCAACGAGCTAGTCAACTAGCGGCTCACTAGGGACATGTTGGTGTCTGTTATTCACACATGTATTACGATTTCCGGATAACACAATTATAGCATGAATAAAGACAATTATCATGAACAAGGAAATATAATAATAATGCTTTTATTATTGCCTCTAGGGCATATTTCCAACAGTCTCCCACTTGCACTAGAGTCAATAATCTAGTTACATTGTGATGAATTGAACACCCATGGAATTCTGGTGTTGATCATGTTTTGCTCTTGGGAGAGGTTTAGTCAACGGATCTGCTACATTCAGGTCCGTATGTACTTTACAAATCTCTATGTCTCCATCTTGAACATTTTCACGAATGGAGTTGAAGCGACGCTTGATGTGCCTTGTCTTCTTGTGAAACCTGGGCTCCTTGGCAAGTGCAATAGCTCCAGTGTTGTCACAGAAGAGCTTGATTGGCCCCGACGCATTGGGTATGACTCCTAGGTCGGTGATGAAACCCATATTGCTTCATGTGCTGCCTCCGAGGCTGCCATGTACTCCGCTTCACATGTAGATCCCGCCACGACGCTTTGCTTGCAACTGCACCAGCTTACTGCCCCACCATTCAAAATATACATGTATCCGGTTTGTGACTTAGAGTCATCCAGATCTGTGTCGAAGCTAGCATCGACGTAACCATTTACGACGAGCTCTTCGTCACCTCCATAAACGAGAAACATTTCCTTAGTCCTTTTCAGGTACTTTAGGATATTCTTGACCGCTGTCCAGTGTTCCTTGCCGGGATTACTTTGGTACCTTCCTACCAAACTGACGGCAAGGTTAACATCAGGTCTGGTACACAGCATGGCATACATAATAGAACCTATGGCTGAGGCATAGGGGATGACGCTCATCTCTTCTATATCTTCTGCCGTGGTCGGACATTGAGCTGAGCTCAATTTCACACCTTGTAACACAGGCAAGAACCCCTTCTTGGATTGATCCATATTGAACTTCTTCAATATCTTATCAAGGTATGTGCTTTGTGAAAGACCTATAAGGCATCTCGATCTATCTCTATAGATTTTGATGCCTAATATATAAGCAGCTTCTCCAAGGTCCTTCATTGAAAAACTTTTATTCAAGTAGGCCTTGATGCTGTCCAAGAGTTCTATATCATTTCCCATCAAAAGTATGTCATCTACATATAATATGAGAAATGCTACAGAGCTCCCACTCACTTTCTTGTAAATGCAGGCTTCTCCATAAGTCTGTGTAAACCCAAACGCTTTGATCATCTCATCAAAGCGAATGTTCCAACTCTGAGATGCTTGCACCAGCCGATAAATCGAGCGTTGGAGCTTGCACACTTTGTCAGCATTCTTAGGATCGACAAAACCTTCCGGCTGCATCATATACAATTCTTCCTTAAGGAAACCATTAAGGAATGCCGTTTTGACGTCCATTTGCCATATTTCGTAATCATAGAATGCGGCAATTGCTAACATGATTCGGACGGACTTCAGCTTCGCTACCGGTGAGAAAGTCTCATCGTAGTCAACCCCTTGAACTTGTCGATAACCCTTAGCGACAAGCCGAGCTTTATAGATGGTCACATTACCATCCGCGTCTGTCTTCCTCTTAAAGATCCATTTATTTTCTATGGCTCGCCGCTCAACGGGCAAGTCAGTCAAAGTCCATACTTTGTTTTCATACATGGATCCTATCTCGGATTTCATGGCTTCTAGCCATTTGTCGGAATCCAGGCCCGCCATCGCTTCTTCATAGTTCGAAGGTTCACCGTTGTCTAACAGCATGATTTCCAAGACAGGGTTGCCGTACCACTCTGGTGCCGAACGTGTCCTTGTGGACCTTCGAATTTCAGTAGGGGCTTGATCAGAAGTATCTTGATCATTAACTTCCTCTCTAGTCAGGGCAGGCACCTCAGGAACATTTTCTTGAGTTGCGCCATTTTCCGGTTCAAGAGGTAATACTTCATCAAGCTCTACTTTCCTCCCACTTACTTCTTTCGAGAGAAACTCTTTCTCCAGAAAGGACCCATTCTTGGCAACAAAGATCTTGCCTTCGGATCTGAGGTAGAAGGTGTACCCAATAGTTTCTTTTGGGTATCCTATGAAGACGCATTTTTCCGACTTGGGTTCGAGCTTTTCAGGTTGAAGTTTCTTGACATAAGCATCTGCATATACATATCTTCATAACCCTAGCGTCACCGAACCTTAAGTGTGTAGACCCTACGGGTTCGGGAGACAAGCAGACATGACCGAGACGACTCTCCGGTCAATAACCAACAGCGGGATCTGGATACCCATGTTGGCTCCCACATGCTCCATGATGATCTCATCGGATGAACCACGATGTCGAGGATTTAATCAATCCCGTACGCTATTCCCTTTGTCTATCGATATGTTACTTGCCCGAGATTCGATCGTCGGTATCCCAATACCTCGTTCAATCTCGTTACCGGCAAGTCACTTTACTCGTACCGTAATGCATGATCCCGTGACCAGACACTTGGTCACTCTGAGCTCTTTATGATGATGCATTACCGAGTGGGCCCAGTGATACCTCTCCGTCATACGGAGTGACAAATCCCAGTCTTGATCCATGTCACCCAACAGACACTTTCGGAGATACCCGTAGTCTACCTTTATAGTCACCCAGTTACGTTGTGACGTTTGGCATACCCAAAGCACTCCTACGGTATCCGGGAGTTACACGATCTCATGGTCAAAGGAAAAGATACTTTGACATTAGAAAACTCTAGCAAACGAACTATACGATCTTGTGCTATGTTTAGGATTGGGTCTTGTCCATCACATCATTCTCCCAATGATGTGATCTCGTTATCAATGACATCCAGTGTCCATAGTCAGGAAACCATGACTATCTGTTGATCAACGAGCTAGTCAACTAGAGGCTCACTAGGGACATGTTGGTGTCTGTTATTCACACATGTATTACGATTTCCGGATAACACAATTATAGCTTGAATAAAGACAATTATCATGAACAAGTAAATATAATAATAATGCTTTTATTATTGCCTCTAGGGCATATTTCCAACACTTCCGCCACTCCCCGCGTATGAGAGCGGCTCGTCATAGACCACCACGTTGGTGGGGAACGCGTCGAGCGACGCGGTGTCGGAATCGACCAGCATCGGGTCGGTGGATCCTATGGACTCCAGGTCCGCGGCAGGCTCGCCGGCGACGTGGAGTTGGTCTAGGAGGCCTGCGAGAAGGCTCTCGGGGGCGCTCATGCCTACATCCGATGCAGGCTCATCGGAGAGGCGAACCTCACCGACAAGATCGACGAGGCAGCTGGCCGCACAGGCGATCTCCGCGCCGTGCAGTGCGTCGGCATAGACGCCATCCGGCGTGCCGGGCTGGCTGCGCTAGTCGGGGAGGAACAGGGTTCCCGTTTAGAGCAGATCTCCGGACGACGGTGCACCATGCCCGAAGGTGGGTGCCAAATGTCGGGGTTGGATACGACATATGCCACAGGATGGCTTATCATGGTGGGAGCGAGTAGAACGTCGCCGGTGCCTAGAAGCGGGATGAGGCGAAAACATGCACGCCGGCGGATCTTACCCAGCTTCAGGGCTCTCCTAGGAGAGAACACCCCTACTGCTGCTCTGCGGGGTCTCCGCTTGATCACTCAAGCAAGGTGACTACAATGGTGCTCCTTGAGCTGCTTTGGGAGGCAGGAGAGAGCAAGGCTAGTCCTCTCCTCCCGTGCTATTTTGTCTATCTCTACTCAGGTCCGAACCCTTTGCATGGGTGCCCCGGGGGGTTTATATAGGCCTACCCCCCGGGGGTACAATAGTAATCCGGCTGGGCGCGGGCCCCAGCCGTCTGTCTCTCAGGCCACCGTCTTTCCCGCCGGCTTCTAGGGCCCGCCGACTGGCGGGTCCCGCGGACAGGCTTGGTACTGTAGCGATACTCCTCGTGACACAGGCTTCGTCATCGGGTCGTGGCAACAGTGCCGCCGTCTATCAGGCGATCACTGTCGCCATTCCCCATCTTGTCTGGTTAATGGCATGTCGGGCCCTGGGGAGGAGTTGGCCGACTCCAGGGAGGCCGACTCCCACGGGTCCGTCTTCTGGCGCCCTGGCCGCCCTCGGTCCACCCACTGACAGGCAGCCCCGCCGCCTTGGGGTTGTACAGGCCGGCGTCGTGGGCGCAGTGCATTGCGCACTGTGGCTGAGGTAAGGGCAGGCATGGCAACAGTGCCGCGCCTCGCCGGAGATCTTCCAGCGATACGGCTCACTGCAGCCATGCCGGCCCTTCGTGAGCAGGGGGAGACGGCCACGTCGTGACCGTACCCTGCATCGTACTTCGGGATGAAGGTCGCCAGCCTAGAGTCGGCCTCTCTAGAGGCCGCCCTCCCAGAGTCGGCTTATCTCGGAGTCGCCGTCTGGGACTCGGCTTGAGGGGCGCGGCCTGCCCCGATGTCTTGAAAGGTCTTGGGGCTCGGGTTAGCCTACCCGTGGCCCATTACTCCGACACTCCCCCACGCTGCTCTCCCCTTCCCCTGTCTGGATAGGGGTAGAGGAGCCAGATCTTGATGTCTACTACGCAACCTTCTTCTTGTAGATGTTGTTGGGCCTCCAAGTGCACAAGTTTGTTGGACATTAGCAAATTTCATGGATGACCTAAGGTTTATCAATCCGTGGGAGGTATAGGATGAAAATGGTCTCTCTCAAACAACCTTGCAACCAAATAAGAAAGAGTTTCTTGTGTCACCAACACACCAGATACAATTGTAAATTGTATAGGTGCACTAGTTCAGCAAAGAGATGGTGATACAAGTGCAATATGGATTGTAGATATAGGATTTTGTAATATGAAAAATATAAAAACAGCAAGCTGACAAGTGGTAAAAGTGAGCGTAATTGGTATTGCAATCCTTCGAAACAAGGCCTAGGGTTCATACATTCACTAATGCAAGTTCTCTCATCAAGGATAACATAATTGGATCATATAACTATACCTCAACATGCAACAAAGAGTCACTCCAAAGTCACTAATAGCAGAGAACAAACGAAGAGATTATTGTAGGGTCCGAAACCACCTCAAAGTTATTCTTTCTGATCAATCCATTGGGCTATTCCTATAAGTGTCACAAACAGCCCTAGAGTTCGTAGTAAAATAACACCTTAAGACACAAATCAACCAAAATCCTAATGTCACCTAGATACTCCAATGTCACCTCAAGTATCTGTGGGTATGATTATACAATATGCATCACACAATCTCAGATTCTTCTATTCAACCAACACAAAGAATTTCAAAGAGTGCCCAAAAGATTTTACCGGAGAGTCAAGACGAAAACGTGTGCCAACCCCTATGCATAGATTCCCAAGGTCACGGAACCCGCAAGTTGATCACCAAAACTTACATCAAGTAGATCACGTGAATATCTCATTGTCACCAGAGATAAGCACATGCAAGACATACATCAAGCGTTCTCAAATCCTAAAAGACTCAATCCGATAAGATAACATCAAAGGGAAAACTCAATTCATTACAAGAGGATAGAGGGGAGAAGCATCATAAGGTCTGCTACGTCTTGAGCTTGCGTTGGTTTTCCTTGAAGAGGAAAGGGTGATGCAACACAGTAGCATAAGTATTTTCCCTCAGTTTTTGAGAACCAAGGTATCAATCCAATAGGAGGCTCCTCACAAGTCCCACGAACCTACACAAACAAACAAAGAACTCGTAACCAACGCGATAAAGGGGTTGTCATTCCCTTCACGGCCACTTGCGAAAGTGAGATCTGATAGAGATAATATGATAATATAAATGTATTTTTGGTATTTTGTGATATAGATTGGAAAAGTAAAGATGCAAATAAAAGTAGATTGAAAGCGTATATGATAAAGGATAGACCCGAGGGCCATTGGTTTCACTAGAGGCTTCTCTCAAAATAGCATAAGTATTACGGTGGGTGAACAAATTACTGTCGAGCAATTGATAGAAGAGCGAATAATTATGAGATTATCTAGGCATGATCATGTATATAGGCATCACGTCCGCAACAAGTAGACCGACTCCTTCCTACATCCACTACTATTACTCCACACATCGACCGCTATCCAGCATGCATCTAGAGTATTAAGTTCACAAGAACAGAGTAACGCATTAAGAAAAATGACATGATGTAGAGGGATATACTCATGCAATATGATATAAACCTCATCTTTTTATCCTCGATGGCAACAATACAATACGTGCCTTGCTGCCCCTGCTGCCACTGGGAAAGGACACCGCAAGATTGAATCCAAAGCTAAGCACTTCTCCCATGGCAAGAAAGATCAATCTAGTAGGCCAAACCAAACCGATAATTCGAAGAGACTTGCAATGATAACTCAATCATACATAAAAAATTCAGAGGAGATTCAAATATTTCTCATAGATAAAACTTGATCTTAAAACCACAATTCATCGGATCTCGACAAACACACCGCAAAAAGAGTTACATCGAATAGATCTCCACAAGAGAGGGGGAGAACATGGTATTGAGATCCAAAAAGAGAGAAGAAGACATCTAGCTAATAACTATGGACCCGAAGGTCTGTGGTGAATTACTCACAACTCGTCAGAAGGGATATGGTGTTGATGTAGAAGCCCTCCGTGGTGGATTCCCACTCCGGCAGAACACCGGCGATGGCTCCAAGATGGGATCTCACGGATACAGAAGTTTACGGTGGCGGAAATATTTCTTCGGTGGATCCCTTGATTGTTTCGTGGTATATGGGTATATATAGGAGGAAGAAGTACGTCGGTGGACGCCCTAGGGGCCTACGTGATAGGGGGGCGTGCCCTATAGGGGGGGCACACCCTCCACCCTTGTGGCTTCCTCGATTGCTTCTTGACTTTCCCTCCAAGTCCTATGGATCACGTTCGTTCCAAAAATCACGCTCCCGAAGGTTTCATTCCGTTTGGACTCTGTTTGATATTCCTTTTCTTCGATATACTGAAATAGGCAAAAAAACAGCAATATGGGTTGGGCCTCCGGTTAGTAGGTTAGTCCCAAAAATGATATGAAAGTGTAAAGTAAAGCCCATAAACATCCAAAACAGGTAATATAATAGCATGAAACAATCAAAAATTATAGATACGTTGGAGACCTATCAAGATCCAACTATAATAGCAAAGCTCGCGGTACATCAAGATCGTGCCAAATCAAGAACCCGAGAGAGAGAGAGAGATCAAACACATAGCTACTGGTACGTACCCTCAGGCCCAAGGGTGAACTACTCCCTCCTCGTCATGGAGAGCGCCGGGATGATGAAGATGGCCACCGCTGATGGATTCCCCCTCAGGCAGGGTGCCGGAATGGGCTCCCGAGAGGTTTTTCATGGCTATAGAGGCTTGCGGTGGCGGAACTCCCGATCTATGTTTCTTTCTGGAAGTTTGGGTATTTATAGGAGGGTTTGGCGTCGACAACAAGTTAGGGGGACCCACGAGGAGTCCACGAGGTAGAGGGGTGCGCCCCCACCCTCGTGGGGCCCACGGGACTCCTCTCCGATAACTTTTTGTTCTAGTATTTTAATATTTTCCAAAAAAAATCTCCGTTGATTTTCAGTGCATTCCGAGAACTTTTATTTCTGCATAAAAACAACACCACGGTAGTTCTGCTGAAAACAGCGTCAGTCTGGGTTAGTTCTAACCAAATCATACCAAAAGCATGTAAAAATATTATAAACATGGCATGAATAAATCAAAAATTATAGATACGTTGGAGACGTATTAGCATCCCCAAGCTTAATTCCTGCTCGTCCTCGAGTAGGTAAATGATAAAAACATAATTTTTGATGTGGAATGCTACCTAACATATTTATCAATGTAATCTTCTCTATTGTGGCAAGAATATTTAGATCCATAAGATTCAAATAAAAGTTTAATATTGACATAAAAATAATAATACTTCAAGCATACTAACAAAGCAATCATGTCTTCTCAAAATAACATGGCCAAAGAAAGCTATCCCTAGAAAAACATATAATCTGGCCATGCTCTATCTTCATCACACAAAATATTTAAATCATGCACAACCCCGGTTTTAGCCAAGCAATTGTTTCATACTTTAGTATTCTCAAACTTTTTCAACTTTCACGCAATACATGAGCGTGAGCCATGGACATAGCACTGTACGTGGAATAGAATGGTGGTTGTGGAGAAGACAAAAAGGAGAAGATAGTCTCACAACAACTAGGCGTATCAACAGGCTATGGAGATGCCCATCAGTAGATATCAATGTGAGTGATTACGCATTTCCATGCAACGGATGCACTAAAGCTATAAGTTTATGAAAGCTCAAAAAGAAACAAAGTGGGTCTGCATCCAACATTCTTGCTCACGAAGACCTATGGCATTTTGAGGAAGCCCATCATTGGAATATACAACCCAAGTTCTATAATGAAAATTCCCACTAGCATATGAAAGTGACAACATAGGAGACTCTCTATGGTGCTACTTTGAAGCACAAGTGTGGTAAAAGGATAGTAGCATTGCCCCTTCTCCCTTTTTCTGTCATTTTTTTGTTTGGGCCTTCTCCGTTTTTTGGCCTCTTTTTTTATTATTATTTTTTTCTTCCGGAGTCTCATCCTGACTTGTGGGAGAATCATAGTCTCCATCATCCTTTCCTAACTGGGACAATGCCCTAATAATGATGATCATCACACTTTTATTTACTTACAACTCAAGAATTATAACTCGATACCTAGAACAAGATATGACTCTATATGAATGCCTTTGGAGGTGTACCAGGATGTGCAATGAATCAAGAGTGACATGTATGAAAGAATTATGAAAGGTGGCTTTGCCAAAAATACAATGCAACTAGATGATCATGCAAAGCAATATGACAATGATGAAACGTGTCATAATAAACAGAACTGTGGAAGGTTGCATGGCAATATATCTCGGAATGGCTATGCAAATGCCATGATAGGTAGGTATGGTGGCTGTTTTGAGGAAGGTAAATTGTGGGTGTATGGCACCGGCAAAAGTTGTGCGGTACTAGAGAGGCTAGCACTGGTGGAAGGGTGAGAGTGCGTATAATCCATGGACTCAACATTAGTCATAAAGAACTCACATACTTATTGCAAAAATCTATAAGTTATCGAAACTAAGTACTACGCGCATGCTCCAAGGGGAAGGCTTGGTAGGAGTTAACCATCACACGATCTTGACCTCCACTCATAAGGAAGACGATCAATAAATAAATCATGCTCGAACTTCATCACATAACAGTTCACCATACGTGCACGCTACGGGAATCACAAACTTTAACACATGTATCTCTCATATTCACAACTACTATACTAGCATGAATCTAATATCACCATCTTCATATCTCAAAACAATCATAATGAATCAAACTTCTCATATTATTCAATGCACTTCATATGAAAGTTTTTATTATACCTATCTTGGATGCCCACCATATTAGGACTAATTTTATAACCTAATTAAATTGCCATGCTGTTCTAAAGACTCTCAAAATAATATAAGTGAAGGATGAGAGTTCATCAATTTCTTCAAAATAAAACCACCGTCGTGCTCTTAGAAAGATATAAGTAAAGCACTAGAGGAGACGACAAACTACTCCGAAAGATATAAGTGAAGATCAATGACTAGTCGAATAATTATGCAACTATGTGAAGACTCTCTAACATTTAAGAATTTCATATCTTGGGATATTATTCAAACAACAAACAAAACAAAATAAAATAACATGACGCTCCAAGCAAAACACATATCATGTGGTGAATAAAAATATAGCTCCACGTAAAGTTACCGATGAATGAGGACGAAAGAGGGGATGCCTTCCAGGGCATCCCCAAGGTTAGTCTCTTGCCACTCCTTATTCCATAGTCCATCAAATCTTTACCCAAAACTTGAAAACTTCACAACACAAAACTCAACAAAAAACTCATAAGCTTCGTTAGTATAAGAAAATAAATCACCACTTTTGGTACTGTTGTGAACTCATTATTTATTTTTATTGGTGTTATATCTACTGTATTCCAAATTATCTATGGTTCATACCTTCCGATACTACTCATAGAATCATAAAAATAAGCAAACAACACATAGAAAACGGAATCTGTCAAAAACTGAGCAGTCTGTAGTAATCTGTAACTCTCGAATACTTCTGTAACTCCAAAAATTCTGAAATAACTTGGAGGAAGTGAGAAATTTTTCTATTAATCTTATTCATAAATAATCAAAAGAAAAGCACCCTTTTGTAAAAAAATGATAGCTAATCTCGTGAGTGCAAAGTTTCTGCTTCTTGCAGCAAGATCACATTGACGTTCACCCAAGTCTTCCCAAAGGCTTTACTTGGCACTTTATTAAAACAAAAGCTATAAAACATGATTACTACGGTAGCTTAATATGCGTACACACAACAACAGTAGGGTTAATGTTGGGTTATCTCCCAACAAGTGCTTTTCTTTAATGCATTTTTAGCTAGGCATCATGATTTCAATGATGCTCACATAAAAGATAAGAATTGAAACATAAAGAGAGCATCATGAAGCATATGACGAGCACAGTTAAGTCTAATCCACTTCCTATGCCTGGGGATTTTGTGATCAAACAATTCATGGGAGCAAGAATCAACTAGCATAGGAAGGTAAAACAAGCATAGCTTCAAGATTTTCAACACATAGAGGGGAAACTTGATATTATTGCAATTCCTACAAGCATGTGTTCCTCCCTCATAGTAATTTTCAGTAGCATCATGAATGAATTCAACAATATAACTATCTCATAAAGCATTATTTTCATGATCCCCAAGCATATAAATTTTATTACTCTCCACATAAGCAAATTTCTTCTCATTCAGAATATTGGGAGTATCATAAGAAACTCAAATACTATAAATTGTTTCCACATTAAAAGAGTAATGTTCAGAAAAAGGGTAATCGTAATCATGACAAGTTTTAAAAATATAATCATCACTACTTTTTATAGCAAAAGTATCATCACAATAATCATCATAATTAGCAACTTTGTTCTCATAATAATAAATTGAAACCTCTTCCAAAATAGTGGAATCATTACTAAATAAAGTCATGACCTCTCCAAAGCCACTTTTATAATTATCACAATAAGATTTAACACCGTCCAAAATAGTGGGATCATTACATCCTAAAGTTGACACTCTTCCAAACCCACTTTCATCAATATAATCATCATAATTAGGAGGCATGCTATCATCATAACAAATTTGCATATCAAAACTTGGGAGACTAAAAATAGTATATTCATTCAACATAGCATCCCCAGGCTTGGGACAAACATTAATTGCAGCAAACAAATTCTCGAACACGGCATCCCCAAGCTTGGGCCTTTTCATATCATAAGCATAATCACTTTCATCATTAATAGTATGGATAGCACCAATAGTATAGCAATTATTATCATCACAATGAGTAGTAGGAGCAACATCATTTGGGAGGGATTCCTTTTTACCTTTGCTTCTCCATCTTTTCTTTTTCTTCTTCGCATCATGTGTGGGTTTAATCCTCATTTTGGAGCTCCTTATTAGTGAGATTGGTTAAATAGAAGGCTCCTCCTCGTTACCAAATTCATCATAAGAAATAACAGGAGGATATTGGGAGGTATCTTCCCTTTCATTAGTATTATCTTCATCTTCTATTTATTTTCATGTCTTTATGTAATTGGCAATATAAGTATTTTCAATGCAATTCACCGCACAATACATATAAATTTCCTCTAGATCAAAATCTAGAACTTTATCAAGGACAAATTCTGGCATATCCTTAGTTATATGTTTCATTTCTTCATAACCCACAAGAAAACTAAGTTCATTATGATGTGCAAGGGAAATCAAGTCATCACAATTTTTGGACACGATTCGATCATGAAACAATTTTCATTGGATATTTAAATGACCACGTTCATTGCAAAGTTCACAAGGATGGCTAAGAAAATTTAAATTTTCAGCACAAACATCTAGCCTCTCTTGCAACCATCTTGTTTCTAAATACTTATGCCTCTTGCAAAATCTATCTTCCCTATTTGGTGTGTACTTGCAAACTCTGTGCACTCCACAAAAGTTGACATGCTTATAAGAAACATTATAATCATGACTAGTGCAATCATCATTAGAACTATGGATATTCAAAGAGTTCATACTAACAACATTGCAATCATGCTCATTGAGGGAGTCCTGGATTCTGGGGTCCTCGGACAGCCGGACTATATACATTGGCCGGACTGTTGGGCTATGAAGATACAAGATAGAAGACTTCGTCCCGTGTCCGGTTGGGACTCTCCTTTGCATGGAAGGTAAGCTTGGCGATTCGGATATGTAGATTCCCTTCTCTATAACCGACTATTGTAACCCTAGCCTCCTCTGGTGTCTATATAAACCGGAGGGTTTAGTTAGTAGGACAACAACAATCATAATCATAGGCGAGCTTCTAGGGTTAGCCTCTATGATCTTGTGGTAGATGAACTCTTGTAATACTCATATCATCAAGATCAATCAAGCAGGAAGTAGGGTATTACCTCCATAGAGAGGGCCCGAACAAGGGTAAACATTCTGTCCCCCGCCTCCTGTTACCATTAGCCTTAGACGCACAGTTTGGGACCCCCTACCCGAGATACGCCGGTTTTGACACCGACATTGGTGCTTTCATTGGGAGTTCCACTGTGTCGTCACCATAAGGCTTGATGGCTCCTTCAATCATCTACAACAATGCAGTCCAGGGTGAGATTTTTCTCCCCGGATAGATCTTCATATTCGGTGGCTTCGCACTGCAGGCTAACTCGCTTGGCCATCTGGAGCAGATCGACACCTACGCCCCTGGCCATCAGGTCAGGTTTGGCAGCTTGAACTACACCACCGACATCCGTGGAGACTTGGTCTTCGACGGATTCGAGCCCAAGACAGTTGCACCCTACAGCCACAATGAGCATGACCTAGATCAACCATCGGACGGTGCTTAGGATATAGCACCTGTAACTGCTCCGGCCCTAGATCTAGAGCAGAG
This sequence comes from Triticum aestivum, assembly GCF_018294505.1. NCBI lineage: Eukaryota > Viridiplantae > Streptophyta > Magnoliopsida > Poales > Poaceae > Triticum > Triticum aestivum. The sequence goes on from NC_057810.1 coordinate 114,506,589, forward strand.
TGTGCCACCCGAGGACGGGAATGTAACATCCCAGATTTTCATGCATTTTTGGTTGATCCTAGAAATTCTAGGCAACTCAAGGACCCGCGGAGAGAGCTGGGATTTCGTTATTTGCATATTTGAGTTTTCACAAATTTGGAAAAGAGGATCATTTGGTTTTAATTATTTTTCTCTTTGTATATTTAAAATATAAAAATAAAAGAGAGGAGATAAAATGACTTCTCCAAAATAAAGAAATATTAGAGGAAAAATATTAAAATCAAATGAGAATTTTATTTGGAGTTTTAATGCCATTTTGTTTGAATTAGGAAACAAATGCGTTTTTCAAAATTGCAATAGAGTCCCAAATAAAAGTTCACCTTGTCCGTTTTATTTTTAGAGCACGGCGAAAATTTATTTCAGGATTTTTGCAGTCTGTTTAGTATTTCTTTTAATTGTTTTTCTGCATGGAATTTTTTTAAATTCAACCGACCTAACGGGCCATGTCCGACCAGAACATCTCACCCGGCTAGCCTATAAAAGCCATGAGGCCCGAGCCGCGGAGCCGCCAGCCCACCCCGCGTGAAACCCTAACCCTAGCCCGCCGTCGCCGCTCCCCGCGCCGCCGTGCCGCCGTCCGCCGCCGCCGCCCGCGCCACCCGGCGCCACCCGCCGCCGCGCCACCGCCGGCCGCCGCCGCCACCGGAGTGCCGCCACCGGAGCCGTCGAGTTCGTCGAGGTAGCCGCCGGTTTTATTTTAAAACTGATCAATTTCATTTCGAAAACCCTAGATATTTTTTTAGATCCGATTCGGTTTTTTTGGTTTAGTTAAATAGTGGATGTTCGTCCGTACGTTCGTTTTAACGAACGTTGTTCGTCAGTTAGCCGGAGACAGCGAACGTTTGTTCGTTAGCCTATACGTCAGTTTTTCTTTTTCCAGGGTTTTTCCGTGATTATTTTCGATCACGATTTCAGCCAAGATCTTAGTTTTAGTTTATCTTTTCGCTCGTTTGTCGGAATCAGGCGATTCAAGCGCCTAGATCTTTGTCTCGAAGCCCTCTTTCTGTTTAAGAAACTTGAATAAGATTTTGGTACTGTAAAATTTGACTTTAGTCCGGATTAGTATTCGGAACTTGTTTCTTTCGTAGTTTGAGTTTTGTTTCTCCGTTTGATTTGATTCTTTTTGCAAACCGGAGTTCTTCAGTTGAACTTTCTGGTTAGATATTTTTATTTGAGTTTTACCTGTGCATTTAGTTGAGTACTTATGTATGCTATTGTTTGATTGTGATAGAATTCCCGAAGTGCAAAGCGTGATACTACGAGTCTCTAGGTTTTGCAGATCATCAGGAAGGCAAGTAACACTTTGATCATACCTCTTTATTACCCATTTTTAATGCATTAGATCAAACCTCAAACATTGCATGGTTAGGATCTGAATAATATGTGGGTTTTGGGAAGTAGATGATGAGGTAGAACCTATTGCCCTTTTATTATCAAACCTTTGGGAGTTACTTCTACGTTATGCTAAGGAGTGCTATGCTATGATCGTAGAGGTGGATTGGGTGAGTGTATCCATGACAGATGTGAGTATTGTTAATTAATGGTTAACTTAAGGTGGCTACTTAAATTCACATCTGGGTGGATTGCTTGTGGGCACCTAGAGAATCCAGTGTTGTCCTAGGATATCTCGGGGTTCCGTGTGATCATCCTAAGGTCCTCCACCCAGGCTCAAAGGGATCATAAGATTATTCATGCTAGAAATATCCGTGTGTAGCCACATGCTATTATGGGCTCTAGCATAGTTGAGTATGTTGCATGACCTCTTTTAGTGGTGGGCTAGCAGATGTAGGGGAAAGTAGGTGTAATTGTCCATCCAGAGTAAATAGTTAATGTTTCTGAAACACTGTGTCTCGGTCATCCGTTTCTCAAACATCTTGTAGTGCGAGAAATTCAACAGAGGAGATCGAGTCTTGTGGGGAAAAGTGCGCAAACCTCTGCAGAGTGTAGAAACTAATCATGGTTAGCCGTGTCCCCGGTTATGGACATCTTGAGTATCTGGTTCATGGATTATCATGTTGATCTCTTCACTCTAAAGTAAATAAATTTGATTGGGTAATTGATGATGCTTAATTGGGATTGTGTTGGAGGAACCTTCTCAATATTTAACAACCACCATGATAGTTAAATAAAATGTATTCCTTTGTTGTAGGAAAAATTCGGCTTTATGCAAAAATTGGAACCATAGAGCTTTCCACCAGCCATATTGCATGTAGTGATAGCATTTATTCGGTTCAGTACTCTATGTGTTACATTGCCAGCATATTTTATGTGCTGACCCGTTTCGGGCTACAACATATCATGTTGCAGACTTTTCAGACGATGATTAAGGTGCCATAGGTCGTTGTGGTTCACTCAGCTATGTCGTTCGAGTTGATGGACTCAGTTTATCTTCCAAGCCTTCCGTTGTTATCATATTTAGATGGCCATAAGCCATATTATTGTAATAAGTTCTCTTTTGAGATTTTTGTTGTAATAAGTGTGTGATTGCAACTCTTCTATAAATCCTTGAGTACCGTGCGTGTCAGCATTACCGATCTTGGGATGATACTGATGCACAGAGACTTGATCCATTCGGGTCGGGTCGCTACAGGGAATCTCAACCCCGCCACGGAAATCGCAAAATCAACGGTGTTAGAGTCGAACATAGGTCCAACCTCTAGAGAGGCCTCTGTCATCGGAACCTCAGACTCGTCTCTGGCCATTGGCTCCGAATGCGTGAATCCACGCCCATCGAACCCTACTGGGCACTGATCTTGGAGTTCAGCTCTGCGGACATCTTCCAACTCTCACCCCTAGGCGATGTGTTAAACTCGTTGAAATCCCTCTCCCTGGAAGGAGATTCTTGGTCGAACTATGTCCGGCTAGAGTGGGAAGCGGACGACGAAAACTTTGTGACCCACCCACCACCCACTTGATAGCCACTGTCGACGACTTGACCGACATGCTTGATTTCGACTCCGAAGACATCGACGGTATGGACGACGATGCCAGAGAAGAACAGGAATCACCGCCCATAGGGTGCTGGATAGCCACCTTGTCATATGACATTTACATGGTGGATACACCCAAAGAAGACAATGGCGAGGACAAAAATGATACAGTTGAGGATAAGCCTCCTGAGAAGCAGCCGAAGCACCGACGTCAGCGACGCCACTCTAAACCACGCCATGGTAAAAACAGCAATACTGGCACAAGAGACAATAGCACTTTGGATGATGTCGAAGACGAAGACGACTCCGCCAAGCCAAGCTTCGAACAAGCCGGACGGGAGGACGGGCGAGCCAGCCCTGATGAACAGGCCATGAATGAAGACTCGGAGGACGATAATTACATGCTTCTCTCGGAGGATGAGGTGAGCCTCGATGACGGAGAATTTACCGTGCTGGAGGATCCCGTTGAGCAGGAGCGCTTCAAGCGCTGGCTTATAGCCACTTCAAAGAGCCTCAAGAAAAAACAGCAGCAACTTCAAGCTGATCAGGATCTGCTCACTAATAGATGGACCGAGGTCCTAGAAGCCGAGGAATACAGGCTCGAGCGCCCAACTAAAATTTACCCGAAGTGCAGGCTACTACCTCAATTCGAGGACGAGGCACTAGAGCCCACACTTCCAGCGCATGATGCGGCTGACCGACCACCGCGTGGTCGAGATAAAGCGGCATATCAGTCCGAACACTAGCCCGCACCCCGTCGCCGAACAAATAGAAACACAAAAGCTCAGGGATACACACATGACCTGCGGTATGACTTGGAAAACAAAGCAGGATAGCCCAGATCGATCTACGGATCACGGGGGCACGCCCTAATATGCAATGACGGCCATCACGTGGGATATGACAAATGCACACCTGTCTGTGCGGACTACCACAGACCGGCTCCATCCGAGCTACGTCCCGACATAGCCCGACATATAGGCGCCGCACACCCCCTATGCTTCACTGATGTAGTAATGGAACATGAATTCCCAGGAGGGTTTAAACCCGTAAGCATTGAATCATATGATGGGACAATAGACCCCACGGTATCGATCGAGGACTTCCTTCTCCATATACATATGGCCCGCGGTGATGATCTCCAGGCCATCAAGTATCTCCTGCTAAAACTCAAGGGACCAGCTTGGCACTAGTTGAACAGTCTGCCTGAAAACTCCATTGGCGATTGGGAGAACCTGGAAGATGCATTCCTTGACAACTTTCAGGGCACTTATGTACGACCTCCGGATGCTGATGACTTAAGTCATATAATCCAACAGCCTGGAGAGTCAGCCGGGAAATTCTGGACTCGGTTCCTAACTAAAAAGAACCAGATCGTCGATTGTCCCGATGTCGAAGCCCTAGCGGCCTTTAAGCATAACATCCATGACGAGTGGCTCGCCCGACACCTCGGCCAAGAGAAGCCGAAGTCTATGGCAGCCCTTACGACGCTCATGACCCGCTTTTGTGCGGGCGAGGATAGTTGGCTAGCTCGTAGCAACAACACCTCATGTAAACCTTGCACCTCCGACACCAGAGATAGCAACTAGGAGCCCCGGCGCAACAGACACAAGCGTCAAAATAATGGCGATAACGCCAAAGACACGGCCATCAATGCCGGATTCAATGGCTCCAAGTCTGGTCAGCGGAAAAACCATTTAAGAGAAACAATCCAGGCCCGCCCAGTCTGGATCGCATACTCGATCGTCCATGTCAAATCCACGGCACCCCCAAAAAACTAGCCAATCATACTAACAGAGAATGTTGGGTCTTCAAACAGGCTGGTGATGACCCACAAGTATAGGGGATCTATCTTAGTCCTTTCGATAAGTAAGAGTGTCGAACCCAATGAGGAGTGGAAGGAAATGACAAGCGGTTTTCGGTAAAGTATTCTCTGCAAGCACTGAAATTGTAGGTAATAGATAGTTTTGTGATAAGATAATTTGTAACGAGTAACAAGTAATGAAAGTAAATAAGGTGCAGCAAGGTGGCCCAATCCTTTTTGTAGCAAAGGACAAACCTGGACAACTTCTTATAATGAGAAAAGCACTCCCGAGGACACATGGGAATTATCGTCAAGCGAGTTTCATCACACACGTATGATTCACGTTCAGTACTTTGATAATTTGATATGTGGGTGGGCCGGTGCTTGGGTACTGACCTTACTTGGACAAGCATCCCACTTATGATTAACCCCTATTGCAAGCATCCACAACTACAAAAGAAGTATTAAGGTAAACCTAACCACAACATGAAACATATGGATCGAAATCAGCCCCTTACGAAGCAACGCATCATCTACTTATTACTTCCCAATGCCTTCCTCTAGGCCCAAATAATGGTGAAGTGTCATGTAGTCGACGTTCACATAACACCACTAGAGGAGAGACAACATACATCTCATCAAAATATCGAACGAATACCAAATTCACATGACTACTAATAGCAAGACTTCACCCATGTCCTCAGGAACGAATGTAACTACTCACAAAGCATATTCATGTTCATAATCAGAGGGGTAATAATATGCATAAAGGATCTGAACATATGATCTTCCACCAAGTAAACCAATTAGCATCAGCTACAAGGAGTAATCAACACTACTAGCAGCCCACAGGTACCAATTTGTGGTTTTGATACAAGATTAGATACAAGAGATGGACTAGGGTTTGTATAGGAGATGGTGCTGATGAAGATGTTGATGGAGATTGACCCCCTCCCGATGAGAGGATCGTTGGTGACGATGATTATGATGATTTCCCCCTCCTGGAGGGAAGTTTCCCCGGCAGAACAGCTCTGCCGGAGCCCTAGATTGGTTCCGCCAAGGTTCCGCCTCGTGGCGGCGATGTTTTGTCTCGTGAGCTTGCCTCTGATTTTTTCTAGGATAAAACACCTCATATAGCAGAAGATGGGAACCTGGGGGCCACCAGGGGGCCCAGGAGACAGGGGCGCGCCCTGTAGGGGGGGCGCCCCCCACCCTCCTGGCCAGGGTGTTGGCCCCCTTAGGTACTTTCTTTGCCCAATAATTCTTATTAAATCCAAAAATGACTTTCATGGAGTTGCGGGACTTTTGGAGCTGCGCAGAATAGGTTTCCAATATTTGCTCCTTTTCCATCCAGAATCCCCGCTGCCGGCATTCCCCCTTTCATGGTGAACCTTGCAAAATAAGAGAGAATAGCCATAAGTATTGTGACATAACATGAAATAAGAGCCCATAATGCAATAAATATTTATATAAAAGCATGATACAAAATGGACGTATCAACTCCCCCAAGCTTAGACCTCGCTTGTCCTCAAGCGGAAGCCGAAATCGAAAAATATGTCCACATGTTTAGAGATAGAAGTGTCGATAAAAATAAAATACGGACATGAGGGCATCATGATCATTCTTATAACAGCAACTTATATAGATTTTGTCATATGATTTCTTATGCTCAAGTAACATCAATTCACAATGTCAAGTATGGAACATAAACTTTATTGGAAACTAACAAACTATAATCTGAATCAATGAAGCAATTGCAATTTATCATAACATCGGAAAGAGTCAAGAATAGAGCTTTTCAGCAAGTCCACATACTCAACTATCATATAGTCTTCTACAATTGCTAACACTCACGCAATACTTATGGTTATGGGGTTTTAATCGGGCACTGAGAAAGATAGGGGCTTATAATGTTGCCTCCCAATGTATTCACCTTTAGGTGATGTCAACAATAATAATTCGTGTTAACGAACATCCAATTGGAGATATACCAGGATCTTTCTAACACGAGGTGCTTGCCAAAGGATAAAATGAAAAAGGGGAAAGGTGGAGATCACCTTGACTCTTGCATAAAGTAACAGACATAAAGTAGAAGATAGGCCCTTCGGAGAGGGAAGCAGAGGTTGTCATGTGCTTTTAAGGTTGGATACACAAAATCTTAGCGCGAAAGAACGTCACTTTATATTGCCACTTGTATATGGACCTTTATTATGCAGTTCGTCGCTTTTATTGCTTCCATAACAAGCTCGTATAAAGTTTATTTTCTCCGTACTAATAAGTCATGCATATTTAGAGAGAAATTTTTATTGCTTGCACCGATGACAACTTACTTGAAGGATCTTACTCAATCCATAGGTAGATATGGTGGACTCTCATGGCAAAACTGGGTTTTAAGGATATTTGGCAACACAAGTAGTATCTCTACTTGGTGCTAGGAATTTAGGCAAGCTCGACAAGTTTGAATAATCCATGACAATATACTTTGACTGAGATGCGAGAAAACATAAACCATTATGCTGTATTCCTTGTCCAACATCAACTCTTTAGCATGTCATACTTTAATGAGTGCTCACAATCATAAAAGATGTCCAAGATAGTATATTTATATGTGAAAACCTCTCTTTCATTATTACTTCCTATTAATTGCAACAATGACCAAAACTAAGTTTATCAATTCTCAACAACTTTTAAGCCTCATACTTTCTATGTGTGAAGTCATTACTATCCATAAGATCAATATGAACTCTTTTATTCTTTATATTCTTTCTATTTTTTTCTCAAGATCATAGCAAGATAGCAAAGCCCTTTGACCCAACACTAATCTTTATTATAGATAACTCACGGAGTCGATTACATAGTGATCACAAAGCAAAACTCAAAACTAATACATACCAAGACATCAATCTACTAGATCAAGATATTACTAAAGGGATCGAACTAAGTAAAACGGTAAAAATAGGAGTGTGATGGTGATACGATACCGGGGCACCTTCCCCAAGCTTGGCAGTTGCCAAGGGAAGTGCCCATATCCATGTAATTATGTCTCCTTCTTCAAAGTTGATGTTGTAATCTTTTTGGAGATAATGCCTCTCAGAATACGATTCTCCTCCTCCAGCTTATTAACTTGTTGCTTGAGGTTCATATTCTCCTTGCGGAGCTTGCCCGTGACGGCTAAAGCTCCTTTTACCCAAGGATGCTGCATAGCTTTTGGAGAACAAGTGACACTCTTTTTCATATTTTCATACGAAAGAAATTTAACTTTAGAAGGCATGACCATGTTTGGAATAGCTGAGCTCTGTAGTTCCTCCATCATGAATCTTGCTTGCAAGCGAGAGGTGACTTCTTTATCCTCCTCCATAGCATCTGTCCTTTTTAAGTCGGCTTCCATCTCATCCTCTGTTGATGGACCAAGGTGATAAGCATCTCTGTTTGCTCCTGGACCTGGCGTCGGATGGTACACACCACTCTCCCCGACTGATTCTTGAGAAGACATCCTGTTCTAAATCTGCAACAGGAACAACTCAAAATAAAAACAAAGGATTTTTGTGTGATACGGTGGTCAAAACTTCCGGGAGATTATATAATTAATTTTTACCGACCAAAATACGTAACGTGCAAGAAAACGGAGTCCGGAAGGCACACGAGGTGTCCACAAGACAGGGGGGCGCACCCTGTAAGGGGGGCGCCCTCCACCCTCGTGGATGCCTCGTGTCCTTCCTGGATTACTTCTTTCTTACATAAATTTTTAAATATTCCAAAACGGAGGAAAATTGCCATTAGAGTTTTTTTGGAGTCGGTTTACTTACCATACCACATACCTATTCCTTTTCGGAGTCTAAAACATTCTGTAAAGTGTCCCTTATTGTATTCCTCCGGGGTTACGGTTTCAATAATATTCGTTTCAACATTAATATGATTAACTGAGATATAATGTTTGATTCTTTGACCGTTCACCACCCTCGTACTTGTGCCTTAGAAGTTGTTGATTTTTCTGGCACCGGAACGATAGACCTCCTCGATAACGTAAGGACCTTCCCATTTAGAGAGAAGTTTTCCTGCAAAAAAAATCTTAAACGAGAGTTGAATAGCAACACATAATCACCTACATTAAATTCCCATACTTTAACCTTTTCTTTAAATAACTTGGTATTTTCATATGCTTGGGTTCTCCATTCATCAAGTGAGCTAATGTCAAATAACCTTTTCTCACCGGCATGTTTAAAATCATAGTTGAGCTCTTTAATGGCCCAATATGCCTTATGTTCAAGTTCAAGAGGTAAGTGAGGGAGTCCTGGATAAGGGGGTATCCGGACAGCCGGACTATATACTTTGGCCAGACTGTTGGACTATGAAGATACAAGATAGAAGACTTTGTCCCGTGTCCGGATGGGACTCACCTTGGCGTGGAAGGCAAGCTTGGCGATCCGGATGTAGATCTCCTCCTGTGTAAACTGACTCATTGTAACCCTAGCCCCCTCCGGTGTCTATATAAACCGGAGGGTTTAGTCCGTAGGACTCACGATCATTATCATCAACAATCATACCATAGGCTAGCTTCTAGGGTTTAGCCTCTCTGATCTCGAGGTAGATCAACTCTTGTAATACTCATATCATCAAGATCAATCAAGCAGGAAGTAGGGTATTACCTCCATCGAGAGGACCCGAACCTGGGTAAACATCGTGTCCTCAGTCTCCTGTTACCATTAGCCTTAGATGCACAGTTCGGGACCCCCTACCCGAGATCCGCCGGTTTTGACACCGACATTGGTGCTTTCATTGAGAGTTCCGCTGTGTCATCATGATAAGGCTTGATGGCTCGTATCGTTGTCAAAGACAACATCACCACCGGGGGAAGCCTGGCTTTTGGCCAAACTCTCTGGCTGGGCGGCTTCGTTATGACCGCCCGAATGGCTATTGTGCCAACAATGACTTCTCAGGTCATTAAAAATAGCCTCCACATTGATTCGGAATTTTCCGAACAGATGGATCCAATGTAGCTCTTCTCCCTCAATGAGATCTTGGATCGCATCGCTGCCCTGGGTGTCCCTACGGACTATGACTAGATCGGGCTTAAATATTATCAGAGGGAGATTCACTCTCCACCGGTCACCCATGAGATAGCGATAGTGGAAGAACATCATCCCAATTCTCCCTCCACTTTGAGGACAAACTATGTCCGGATTTCCGAGCTCTCCGAGCCGGACACCCGCTCGCGGGAGGACATAACCCCGGTCCTGGGCTCAGGATCGGGGGGCGGGCCGAAGAAGTTCGGCAATGCCCCAGAACCCGAGCCGTCAAGCTTAGAAGCTTCTTTGCCCTTGGGTCCCAGATTGGATTGGGATTCGGACTCAAATCCGCCCACCCACCCAGATTTATCCAATCTTTCCCATATCAGACAAGAGCCCCAAGAAACAGTACATCACTACTGGGTCAGATTCCTCCTTGTGATAAACAGGGTCAAGGACTGTCGCGAGGTAGATGCAATCTACCTCTTTTGCAAAAAGTGCACGGACAAAGGGATTCTCAATGCTATAAGCCGCCGTGACATAGTACACTTCGCTGACTTAGCGTCCATAGTGCAAAAGTACTGCGTGATGGAAAGCGCCTGGAAAACCAAAAAAAGTTTCTGGGACAGTCCGGCTCTATCCAAATCCCCTGTCCGAACTAAAATGGTAAACTCTCGCAAGTCACCCGATTCAAATACCAAAAGAATAAAGCCCACCGCAAGGCGTGGAACCGTATTGGAAGAATGGCTAAACAGGTCGTGCAAGATTCATAGCACATCGGATACTACGCCAACGCATAGCCTTAGAGCATGTTGGATACTCCGGCAGGTGGCAAAGAGCGGTGAAGATCTCCTCATAAAACATCCCGCCAGAGACAACAATACGGTATTTAAAGTCTTCGAGACTTTCGCCTCAAATAATAGGAGAAAGGGAGCTTAGCGCAGCCCCACAGAAGTTTTCCATGTAGAAACAATAAACCCATGGAACGGCACGGCTATAACCTACAATGCCAGTGATGAACCCCAATTCCAAACAGTCCGGGCACCAGCCGCTTTGGTCCTTAGCCCAATCGTGGATGGCTTCAGGCTTACTAAAGTGCTCATGGATGGAGGACGCGGACTAAACCTCATCTATGAGGAAACCCTCGGCAAGATGGAAATTGACAAGAGCCGCATTGAACGAAGCAGCACTACCTTCAGGGGAACCATCCCTAGTCGAGAGGCACAATGCGCGGGGAAAATCACACTGGATGTGGTATTCGGCATGCCGGAGAATTACAGGTCCGAAGAAATTACATTCCAAGTAGCCCCGTTCAGCAGCGGATACAACGCCCTCTTAGGGCGGGACGCATTCACGAGTTTTCAGGCTATACCCCATTACGGGTACATGAAGCTCAAAATGCCCGGGCCCAATGGAATCATCACTCTAGCTAGTGATCTAGACGTCGCACTCTGCGCCAAAAATAAAACCGCCGCCCTCGCCCTGGAGGTATTATCAGAAGCCCTCGCGGCCGAAGAGCTGACAACACTACGAGCAACAGTGGACAGAGACGACGTGATACTCGACAAGCGACCTAAATCCACCTCCTTCAAATCAGTGGAGGAGATAGTCAAATTCCAGTTCCACCCAACGGACCCTTCAAAGACAGCTTCCATAGGGACGCAGCTGAACCCCATAGTAGACGCCACACTGCAAGACTTCCTGCGTGAAAATGGGGATATTTTTACCTGGGATCCTTCAGACATGTCGGGCATCCCACGCAGGCTGGCCGAACACAGCCTCAATATACTAAAAGGATACAAGACAGTCAAGCAGACTCTTAGGCGCTTCTCAGAGCCTAAGTGGCAAGCCATGGGAGAAGAGCTAGCCAAGCTACTTGAAGACAGATTCATCAGAGACATCAAACATCCGGATTGGCTAGCAAACATGGTAATGGTACAAAAAAGGACAAATCCTGGCGCTAGTGTGTCGATTTCAAAGACCTCAATAAAGCTTGCCCTAAAGATCCCTTCCCTCCTTCCCCGCATTGATCAGATAATTGATGCCACGGCAGGACATGATTCATTGTGTTTCCTTGACGCATACTCCGGATACCATCAAATAAAGATGGCGGAGTCTGACCAGGCTGCAACAGCCTTCATCACCCCGTACGACCCCTTCTGTTTCATCACCATGCCCTTCGGGCTAAAAAACGCTGGCACAACTTATCATCGCATGATTCAGACATGCCTGGAAAAAGAAATCGGCAAGACAGTAGAGGCCTACGTAGACGACGTGGTCATTAAAACAAGACACGTCGAAACCTTAATAGACGACTTGAGGCTTACGTTCGATAATCTCCGAACATACGACATCAAGCTCAACCCGGAGAAGTGTGTCTTCGGAGTACCCTCCAGAAAATTGCTTGGCTTCATCGTTTCCAATAGAGGAATTGAAGCCAATCCTGCAAAAATCCGAGCTCTATCATAGTTGGCTATCCAAACAGAGCTCAAGCAGATCCAGAAACTAACTGGATGTGTGGCTGCCTTAAGCCGCTTTATCTCCCGCTTAGGAGAAAAGGCACTACCCTTGTATCGCCTTCTTCGATGCACCAAACACTTCGAATGGACAGATGCGGCCACGGCCGGACAGGAAGAAATAAAGGCACTCTTGGCCAGCAAACCAGTCCTGACCGCGCCAAGTATTGCCGAACCCATGCTATTGTACATAGCCGCAACAAACCAAGTTGTGAGCCAAATGCTCGTCATCGAACGAGAGGCAGAAGGACACAAGTTCCCGCTCCAAAAGCCGTTATACTACGTGTCCACTGTCCTCACTCCATGTAAATCTCGGTACCCACACTATCAAAAGATAGCGTATGCGGTCTTCATGGCATCCCGGAAACTACGACGCTACTTTCAAGAGTGTTCGATCACGGTGGCCTCCCAAGTTCCACTGAATGACATAAAAAATAACCACAAGGCAACAGGGCGAATTCCTAAATGGGATATTGAGCTCCTTCCGTTCGACATAACATACAAACCACGATGGGCCATTAAGTCACAAGTACTGGCTGACTTCGTCCCCGAATGGACAGAAGTCGAACTCCCTAAAGTGTACGGCGCGTATGTCGGTGTCAAAACCGGCGGATCTCGGGTAGGGGGTCCCGATCTGTGCGTCTTAGGCTGATGGTAACAGGAAGAAAGGGACACAATGTTTACCCAGGTTTGGGCCCTCTCGATGGAGGTAAAACCCTACTTCCTGCTTGATTAATATTGAAGATATGTGGAATACAAGAGTAGATCTACCACGAGATTGTAGAGGCTAAACCCTAAGAGCTAGCCTATGATGGTATGATTGTAATTGTGATCGGCCTTCTAAGGACCATGCTCTCCGGTTTATATAAACACCGGAGAGCTAGGGTTTACATGGAGTCGGTTACAAGGAAGGCAAAATAATATCCAGATTGCCAAGATTGTCTTCCACGCAAAGGAGAGTCCCATCCGGACACGAGCCGAAGTGTTAAGTCTTGTATCTTGACGCCTCTATAGTCCGGATGATGTATATAGTCCGGCTGTCCGGATACCCCCTTATCCAGGACTCCCTCAGTAGCCCCTAAACCAGGCTTCAATGACGATGAGTCCGGCGTGCAGTCTTGTCTTCGGCATTGCAAGGCGGGTTCCTCCTCTGAATACTCCAAGGTGATTATCGAACACGTAGGTTGTGTCCGGATCTGCAAGATGATCTTCACACACCCTTAGCATAAGTCGTTCTGCTGGCAATCTTTGTACGTCATGCCCTTGCATCGTGACCTGGTCCAACACGAACCAGCGTTTCCTGCTCCACGTCGACTCGCATTGTGAGGCGGTTTTATTGGCACGTCCTGCCAAAGCAAAGATTGTGTCCCTCTTAATATGGGATCTTTCATCAATATGGGCATATGCGACCCCATGGTGACTGTTAGTATTATTCCGTGTTTTTTAGATAAGTCTCAAGCGGTCACGTTGAGGAGTCTTGGTATTCATCCCTTTTATAAAGGGGTCAAGGCCTACGCCTCATTTCCACCTCTCCTGCTCCTTCTCGCACCTCAAGCTCCATCGCTCAGAACCTCAGCTCCAACACCCCAGATCCTCCAGTATGTCTGGATCCACCGTAGCAGGCTGGTGGGTGGCCTCCTCGGTTCAGGAGGAGGATATTGCGAAGCTGAGGGAGGTTGGATACCTGACTGCTGATCTCCAGCACAGGCTTCCTGCTCCGGGGCAAATCATCCCCATGCCGGAGCCCAATGAGAGCGTCATGTTTACCCCTCGCTTCCTCCGAGGCCTACGCCTCACCCTCGACCCCTTTGTAAGGGGGCTCATGGTCTATTATGGCTTGGATTTCCATGATCTGGCTCCAGACGCCATCCTCCATATCTCGTCTTTCATTATTGTGTGCGAGGCTTTTCTCCATGTCAACCCACACTTTGTCTTGTGGCTAAAGACCTTCCATGTGAAGCCGAAGATGATCGAGGGGTGACATGCGGAGTGTGGAGGCGCCATAATAAGCAGGAACGCTGATGCCCCATGGCCAGGGGGTTCTTTTCCAGAAGCATCTGATGTATGGCAACAGAGATGGTTCTATGTCACTGCTCCCAAAGGCACAAAGTGGGTAGCTGCTCCCGAGTTCCGCTCAGGCCCCCCATCAGAACTGGCGTCTTGGACCGATGTGGGACGGAAGTATGGGCCTGCTAGCGATGTACCAGAACTGCAGAACCGCTTCCAGGACCTCATTAGGAGGGACATAAATCTTGTCAGCATAATTCAAGTAATGCTAGTCCGGCGGATGTTGCCGTGCAAACGTCGGCCTCTCCGCATGTGGGATTTTAATCCGGAGGGTCCGCGGACTATTAAGCACTTCTTCGGCCTGACGCTCGAAGGGATGCGTAAATTATTCTTCGGACCACAAGCAAAGTGTCCGGACACCACCGAGAATGCGGGCCTAAGCTGCCATCGCCTAGATGCCCAAGTAAGTAATGTTAAAGCCGGACACTTCATTCATATTTATCATGATTATTATTCTAACACTCCCTCCGCGGCCAGGAATGGCTTGACAAGGCGAAGAGAATTAGGTGTCCGGCACCACTTCCTGAAGGCTCGCCTGGTCCAACCATTGCAAAGATGCTAGACCGGGCGCTCAGCAAAATCCTTTCAGAGAAGGATGAAGGAAAGGGCAGTGAAGCCGAACTTCACACGCTGCGCATCCAGACCGGGAAAATTGCTAACCCTCCTATGGAGGAGGGGAAGGTCAAAGCCTCCTCCCGGCGCGGGAAGAAGAGGGTCGCCTCCGAAGATTTGGAGGTGGAGATGCCCAAGCAAGGGAAGAAAACATCACCAAGGGGCTCTGCCACGACAGGCGCCCTCACCACGTCAAGCCCACCAACGGGCCAGCCCTCCAACAAGCCGTAAGTCATTAATTCGAAGGTGATATGTTACTCCGAGATCCATAACCAGGACTTCGTTTTTTTGTAGTACGGCGAGCAGCTCTTCTCAACAGAGTTCGTCTTCGGGGGACCTTCGTCCGGAGATGATGGAGAGTGAAACCCCACCCAACTCTCCGCCTCATGAGGAGGGTGACACAGAGGTGTCGTCACGGAGGAGTCTTGATATACCGAAGCCGGAGGCTAGTACGTCAGCCGCCCTGAGCCCGGAGCCTTTGGCTTCCACGGGGGGCGATGAGAAGGGTCTGGCGCAGTTTAGTGTCCGGCCGGACGTACTGATGTACCGTTTGGAGCGAGCCGCGCCCTCGGAATAGCACCGCTCTTTAATGAGCACGGTGCTCACGAAGATTTCATCCTCTACCAGCGGGTTGAATGAGGCATTTACAAGCCTGCTCAAAGGTTTTGAGGTATGTAGTGAAAAATGCACAACTTTTTGGTTATGAACCACGCGCTAGGTGTGCTCCCTATAGATAGTTGCCCCTAAGACTCTGGTTGCCTGCCATAGGCGGCAAACGGGGGATCATATACTAATGGTTGCGCCGAACATGTGTGCAGGTATACAAGGGTCCGGCAGCCGACTAGTCTGTTGAAGTTGCCGAGCTAAGGAGGCAAATCAGATCCATCGATGTTGATATCACGCTGGTGAATAAACGGCTTGAGGAGCCCAAGGTATGTGCTTGGTTTTTATTATAATGTGCATTGTTGAGGAAATCATTAACTGGTAGATGCTCAGTTGGCTGGTGAGTAGGGGATTAATCGGCTAATCGGCAAGTTAATCGGCCATTTAATCAATTAATCGGATGATTTATCGGTTTATAGGCTACTCAGTGACCCTACAAGTAGGGATTAATCGGCAAGTTAACTTGTTAATCGGATGAATTCTTGAAAAGGGAGATGCAGAAAGCGGCATAATATTAGGAAAAGGCATGCAATGCCGCCAAGGAGATGCGGACCGAGATCCGGAGTATGCGCGAGGAGCTCCAACAGGCTGACAAAATCGTGGCTGGGGGCTTGTACTTACTGCGGACGAAGTTCCTGGATCCGAAGTATGCTCCCCTTGCGGGTCGCATGAGTCCTGCAGACGCATATGCGGACTTGGAGAATAGTACAGCTGACGCTGTCAAGTTCTTCGAGGGTCAAGGCGATGAAGAAGTGGAGAAGCTTTTCTGGTCGTAGTTTAATGCTCCCACTCACCGGCTGCCACTGAATGAGAAGGTGACTGCTATGGCGGAGCTCCACAGGCTGTCCGAGATTGACGCCCTCTGTAATAGACCATCTTTGGCCGAAGGGTCCTAAGCCGGACAACTATTTTGGCTTAGTGCAACCATTCCTTGGAGCGGTGTCCCAGATTGACGCCCTGAGAAGGTCGGCGTGCATAGAAGGTGCGGGGATGGCTCTAGCCCGCGTTAAAGCCTACTGGACGGATATGGAGGCCACTGTAATAGCGAGCCAGGATCCGGCGGGAGGCCAACATCCGGCCGAGCACTACTTGGCGCAAGTCACAGAAGATGCCCGCCTAATAGACGCGCAGTGCTCGAAGAGTGTTTTATTCGAGTGATAAGTCGAATCATTATAGAAAACAATGTTTAGTTTAATTATGAGGCTGTGTTTATACTTTTGCCCGGAAGTATGATTGTCCTCCCTTTGTGGCTATTCTTATATGTATAAGTAGTCTGAAAGATAGCAGTCGTTGGCTTCAGCCCCCTCGCGGATAATTCGGGGGTGTTGGCGAAAAAAATATGCATAATCACACTTGATCCAACGTCTTGGTCCGTTAAGGAGGTGATCGCATGCCCAACTAGGCAACCGGACTATATAGCTTTAACACTTTCGCTTAGCCATGGGAGTCTAATGGTGGGGCTACTATGTAGCCCATGGTACCTCCGCGTGCATCCGAATACGGGCGCGTGTGTACATGGCCGGGAAACGGCCCTTCGTTAAGGTGGAGGAATCTTTAGGGATTCCGGTGAGTCTTCGAGTGGTTGAACAGTCTCTCGCTGTATCATGACGGTCAGTTTTCGGCTTTCTCTACTGAGGCGCTCATCCGGAATAACCAGGGCACAATCGCAGTAGTTCTCCTTTGGCATGCCTTAGTCGGATGATAGAGGAATGTAAGGCGGCAAACCCAGGAGCCGGGAAAAGCCAACATTTTGACCAAAGACGTGATTCGGAGCTGATGCATATACGGCCAAACTCGTGACGCCGAACACCCCGAGGGTATTCGGTCTTTTGTAAAAGAAGATAGGCTGACAAGAGCCTATTTTAAGCCCTTTATTTCTAGGTACGTGCATTTTAGTCTGCCATGGCCAAATGCCAAAAACGGCAGTATCCTCTGTGGGTATAGAACCCATGGGATGGTTAAACAACAAGAGGCAGTAGAAAAGGTTTACACAGGGGCTTAATCTAAAAAGAAACCTGTTGCACGGGGCCCTACTGCACGTCTGCGCCTTTGTCTCTGTTGTGACGTATCCTGGAAGGGTATTGTCGGTGTCAAAACCGGCGGATCTCGGGTAGGGGGTCCCGAACTGTGCGTCTAGGCGGATGGTAACAGGAGACAAGGGACACGATGTTTTACCCAGGTTCGGGCCCTCTTGATGGAGGTAAAACCCTACGTCCTGCTTGATTGATATTGATATTGTGGATGTTTATAAGAGTGGATCTACCACGAGATCAAGGAGGCTAAACCCTAGAAGCTAGCCTATGGTATGATTGTAATGGTTGTTGTTGTGTCCTACGGACTAGAGCCATCCGGTTTATATAGACACCGGAGAGGGCTAGGGTTACATAGAGTCGGTTACAATAGTAGGAGATCTACGTATCCGTATCGCCAAGCTTGCCTTCCACGCCAAGGAAAGTCCCATCCGGACACGGGACGAAGTCTTCAATCTTGTATCTTCATAGTCTTGGAGTCCGGTCGATGATGATGATAGTCCGGCCGATGATAGTTCGGCCGATGATGGTAGTCCGGCTATCCGGACACCCCCTAATCCGGGACTCCCTCAGTAGCCCCCGAACCAGGCTTCAATGACGATAAGTCCAGCGTGTGTGTAGTCTTCGGCGTTGCAAGGCGGGTTCTCCTTCAAGTTCTACGTACCTGCCGAACAGTGTCCGGCTTCCTCATCAATGTTGCGCGTCTTGGCTTCCACGCCCAATAATGGCCTTCCTCCACGCGTCGCGCGAATGTGAAAAGCCAGGGTGTCTTTTATGTTTTACCCCCTAGTTGTGCGAATAATCTGCCTATAAGGGAGGCAAGAATCCAGATCCAAATCGCCATCTTCCTCCCGCAAATACTCATCGGAGCGCTTTCGACCAAGAATCCATTCCATCATGGACCGTCAACGCGGCTCCTCTTCTCGCGCTCCCAGCCCTTTGCCAGGAGATTGGAGGAGATGCTCTGTTCCGCACAACGAGCTGGTGAAGCTCCAAGCGGGGGGATATCTCCCTCCGGCCTTTATGGTTCCGGTTCGAGCCGGGCTGGCCACCTACAAAGGTGGGAAGCAAGCGGAGGTTACCCCAAGTCCCAACAAAGGGGAGCGGGTATGCTTCGTCCCCTATCTGATAAGGGGGCTCGGATTTCCTGTACATCCATTCCTCCGCGGGCTCCTGGAGTTCTACGGACTCCAGCTTCATCACCTCACGCCCGCCTCAATCCTGCACATTGCGGGTTACGTAGCTCTTTGCGAGCTATTCCTGGGCGTCGAGCCCCATTTCGCGCTGTGGAAGAGGTTGTTCTGCCTTGTACCCCGCTCTCACGAGGGGTCCATATATCAAGTGGGCGGCGCCGAAATATGGCGTATTGCCGGGACCGGATATCCATCCGGAACCCCTAAGAAGGCGTCCGAAGACTGGCCTTCAGGATGGTTTTATATAGAAGACGCTCCGCTGCCGGACCCTGTTCGGATCGGCCTCCCGGAGTTCAGCAATGCTCCTCTGAAGAAACGCCTTAGTTGGCGTCCGCGGAGCCCCCAACTGGAGGAAGACAAGAGCGTCCATTATTTGATGGGCCGAATAAGGTTACTGGCCCATTCCGGGTTGACCATGATTGGAGTCATGGCAACATGCATTATGCGGGGGGTGCAGCCACTACAATACAGGGGCCACCCCATGTGGGATTTCAACGGGGAGGACGATGCCACCCGTCATGGCCGTAAAGGGCCGGATTCGGTCGAAGACCTGGTGACGATCCTGTCCGGCCTGTATAAGGGGGAGAAGGAGGATTTCCTTCGGACGAACCCGTTAAATGGGTTCTCCATGAATAATCCCCGGCCTTGGGTAAGCGAACACTCTGCGTGCCCGACCCATGCTTTTTGAAACTTAAGTTTCTTATATTGTGTTCTTCTTTCGACACAGGAACTGCGCCGGATCGTGGAGGACATGCTAAGTCCAGCTCCGCAACCCGAGGATCCAGAGAGATCCTGGGATCCGGCCTCCGAAGAGGATCCGGACATAAAGGTGGAGCTAACCGACGGGGTGTTCCACCAGCTCAGCATGGACAATGCCTTAGTCGCCATCACGGCCGACTATCCCGGACTATATCCGGCTTCCCAGGTGATTGCGACCGAAGTCCTGACACCGTCATTCCTTCCTTGCTTATTTCTGACCACCGTATATGATGGCGCCATGCAGGAGGCGCCCCTAGGGCGAGAAGCCGAGCCCGCGGTGGCTGACCAACAAAGGCCAGTCCGGACCAGTAGGCGGAAGAGGAGCGCGGCGCGGACTGAAACGTCGCCGCAAAGGTGTAGCTCACAATTCATTATTTAGAGCAACGTTCCTAGGAAGCGTTTGAGTGCTCATGACTTCTGTAGGGAAAAAAGCGCCCGCCGGACGGCGGGCGTGGAGCTTGCCAATCCAACCTCTACCAGCCAGGCTCCAGCACCTGGTCTGGAGGGGGAGGCGTGCGCAAGGCGCGAGCCGGACGTTCCTCCGATGGAGGATGCCGACAGACTGTCCGCCACCAAGTCTGAGGTGGAGAGTGCCATGAATCACAGGCGCCGCCGGACAGTATTTCGTGACACGTGCTTCTCCCGCGAGGCGTTGAATGCCTTTAACGCGGGGGACGCGCACCTTCGTGCTGCTCAAGATGGTTTTTACCAGAGCCACGGAGCAGTATGTAAAAGACATACGGGTAAGAGAATTTAATAGTTGTATATGCCAGTAGCCCCCGAGACTTAAAGTAGTTATATTAACTGATTTAAGGATCATATGAAACGTAGGATCTTACCGAGAAGAATACCCAACTGTCTCAGGAGCTGCAGGAGTGCAAGGCCCAACTTGAGGCCGCACTCTCTGGCGCAGGAGGAAACACAGGGACCTCTCCTGGTAACGCATTATTTTAGAAAGATAAGTAGCGTTTGGCCTTTGCGCAAGTCTAAAAAATGACGTTGCAGGTGCTGCCGGACAAGATCCGGACAGGCAAGAACTTCTGCGCCAACTGAAGGCCGGCGAGAGGGTGCTGCATAAGGTGCAGCATGAAAGGAACAAGCTCCAGGATGCCCATGCCCAGCTTGGAGAAGAGCTGAAAGGCGTTCGGGCCGAGCTGTCAGGCTCCGTTAAGGAGAATCAGCGGCTTCGTCGCGGCATCTATAGTAAGTGCTTGAGCGAACTCCTTTGAAAAGAAGAGTTCGGCGAGGAAGTCGATTTGACAGAATATGTCTGCAGGTATGCTCACAGGTCGCCCTGCGGAGGAGATGCCCGTATCAACGGGTGATCAACTTCCCGAATTGTTGCAACTGATCGAACGAGTTCGGCAGGCAATGAGCGGCGTCATCCAGGCTTTATGGCCAGCCTTCTCCTTACCGGAGGGTCTTGGGGAGCTTGCGGAGAAGCTTCAAGGAGTGCGGCAGCGCTTCCATTTATGGAAGATTTCGGCCTGCCGCCAAGGTGCCAGGGAGGCCTGGGCCATTGTAAAGACGCGGTACAAGAAGGCGGATCCCAACCACATGGCCGAAGTCAGACCTGTGGGGCCCGATGGGAAGGAGATCCATGTGAGTTTAGTATACGGCCAAGTAGAGTTGGCCGCTAACTTTTCCCAGCAGGACTGTAAATTAGACAACCTGTTAGACGGGATTGAGGAAGAATACAATCAGTCGAGTTGACAATGTATTATAAAATGACATATAAAATGCCTTCTAGCCGGATTGTAGATCGTTTATCTTTGCCGACCTTTTCGCTTCGACCTCGGGACCCTAGAGTCCGGAGTGTGTCCGAATACCTTCTCGGTTATGAAACAACCGGGGTATGCATGGAGACCAGGCGTAGGGGTCATTAGTGCTTTATCAGACAAGTGCCCAACTAGTTATGTTATATTACATGGGTAGTAAGAAACATCTTCCAGGGAGAATAGTTCCGTTAAGGGTTCCTTCCCTCTGGGGGTGGCATGCCCTAAAGTGCATGTCCGGACTGTGAAAAGAAGCAGAAAAACATCTAGGGGCAGATAAATAGGTGGATAAAAAACCATCTTTTAAGTCACCGACCGAATATTCCCTTAAGAAAGCTAGCTTTCGGCTTCACCCAGTCTGAGGTACACATCCGGCTGACCCGGCAGTAACAATCGCAGAGGTGCTCCCTTTACCTCCTAGCCGAACAATCGGGAACGTAGGGGTAAGCACAGGAGCCAGGCAACCCTGCTTGGCCAAAACTTAAGTCATATCGTGTCACATCCCTAGTTCCGACAATGCCTAGTGCATGCATTAGAGTGTTACATCATGTTTAAATTTCATTTAAACCTGAGATGGGGATTGACTAAGCCCTAGCACCAAATGAATTCAACTAGGGTCAAAATAAAACCTTTTTCATTGAACTCAAAATGTCCTCTAAAAATGTTCAACATTTCTGGTTTGAGGTGGAAGCATCTACCAAAAATGGTTTATATTTTTGCAGGACATATTTGGTCACTGAATTAAATCATATAGTATTTTCATTTGGGCATTTAAATGCTATTAAATATTTCAAATGCTCAAATAATCATAAACTAAAATGTTTACTGTTGGATATATTCTAAACAGTAGCCATGATTAGTTTCATGATTTTTGAAAGTGTCTGAGTATTTTTAATAAAGCCCTAAATTTACAGAATAATAGAAAACTGAGATAATTAGAAAAAGAGAGATAGAGAAAGAAGTACCTGGCGCTCACCTCGCAGCCCACCTGGCCCAACCCCAGTGGCCCAGCCCACCATCGTAGCTTCTCCTGTCGTCTTCGTCCTCAGACAGAAGGACGAGCGTGTGGCCGCGGCGCGCGCGCACGCGCCCGAGCCACCTCCTGCTTGCCGCCCCG
The DNA here is from genome assembly GCF_018294505.1 of Triticum aestivum. NCBI lineage: Eukaryota > Viridiplantae > Streptophyta > Magnoliopsida > Poales > Poaceae > Triticum > Triticum aestivum. The sequence goes on from NC_057810.1 coordinate 114,529,100, forward strand.
CCCCGGATCGGCTAAGGATGCCACGACACCCCCCTGGAACACCCTCGTCCGCTCCCTTGCCTCCCTGCTCTCTCCCTCTCACTCCCCTGCTCTTTTTCCCCTCATGGCCGAAGCCGCCATGGCCACTCCGCTGAGAAACACCGCGGCTAGCCACTCCCTCGCTCCCTCTCCGTGTTCCCGAGATCCGTATCGCCTCCAACGTCATCCTCGCCAAACCAAGCATCACCGGAAGCCCTGCAATGCCGGCGCCATCATCTTCTTCTTCCTCGGGCACCGAAGGCCGTCATCGTTGATTCGTCGCCGTCGTCGCTTCCCCGAGCTCGTTGACCATCTCGACGTGACCACTGTGAGCTCATGATCCGTTTCCCCCTATTACCGCACTCGATAGCGCTCTATAGTCGCGTATGTCGCCGAGCCCGAAAGCTCACCGCCGCCGGCCATGTCGCCGTCGTGGCTATTGACGCCGTAGCTCGTGCCTGGGCGCGTCATAGTACTCGGTTTGCTCCCAGGAGATGACCCCGACCACCAGCTGGACCTACCGTGCACCAGAACTCCAAACCCGCGCTCGCCCGAACTCCGGTCGCCGCCGCAGGCCCCGTTCCGGTGAGCTCGGGCCACCTCAGCCCCTGCCGTTTGCACAGATGGATGCGGGCGACTCCCAGCTCCACGTAGACGCCCTCATCCGCCCCTTTGGTCGCCGGAGATGCAAACCCGAGCGTCTCCGCCGCTCTGCTTGGTCGTCGGCGGCTAGCCGCCGGTGTGTCCGACGTGGCCGCGTGATTAGTGTTAATTACGGCCAGCTAACCCCCCAGAGCCACTGACAGCCGGGCCCCACGGCCTAACCAACTGGCTAACTAAAATAGATTAGGGTTAATCTAATTGCAGTGGCCCCACGCGTCAGTTTTGACCGCGCTGACGTGGCCATTGACTGGGCCCACATGCCATTGACACTAACCAGCCTCAGTCACTGACCAGTGGACCCCACTGGTCAGGTTTGACCACCAGCAGCGTCTGTTGACCTGCTGACGTCACAGTGACACAGTGCTGACGCAGTAAATCCTTTTCTGGATTTATTTATTATTCAGGAATTCCAGAAAATGCCTAAAACTTCTAAAATTCATAGAAAATTAACCGTAACTCCAAATTAAATAAATTATATATGAAAAATTATCAGAAAAATTCAAGGAATCCATCTGTACCATTTTCATGCATGTCAAAACAACTTATAGCTGCTGTTTAGCACAAATCAATTAAATGGCATTTGAATAATCACATATGGAGTTTGAATTTGAATCTTATATTCAAACCAACTTCATTTAATCTGTTGCTAGTTGCATTAGCTCAAAACACATTCATATTGCCATGTCATGAGCATGCATCATATTGTGCATTGCATTGATTGTGTTCCTTTCTGTGTTGCCGGTATTTGTCCCCTCTCGATAGACGCGATACCGATGATGTGATCGTTGACACTGATGAAGACTCAATGTTATCTTCAGAAGTGCCAGGCAAGCAAAACCCCCTTGTTCATTCCGATACAATCCTACTCTCTCACTCCTGCTCTCTTTTACTGCATTAGGACAACACCGATTCATCTGTTACTTGCTGCGGTAGCTGAACCCCTTTATCCTTTGCATGACCTGTCATTGCCACAGTAAATAGATAAAACCCACTAGCATGAGTAGGAGTTGTTTGAGCCCTGATGTGCCTACTCATTCATGCTTGTTTGTCATGCCTGCTACTGCTTAGAGTTGAGTCAGGTCTGATTCATCGGGGATGAATCAGAGGTGTGTGAACATGTCCTACTATGTGTGAGCTAAGTGTGTGAACACGATTTGGTAAAAGGTGTCGGTGAGAGGCCATGTAGGAGTACATGGTGGGTTGTCTCATTGAAGCCGTCCTTAGGAACTGAGTTCTGTGTTTGTGATCCATGATTCATCTACTACCATACATTGGGCCCTGAAATATGACCCCGCTCGACTTCTTATTCACACTTGTCCTCTGTCCAGGAGTTGCAAGTAGTTTCTGGTGTTTGTAGTATGCTGGAGGCCGTGGACAGCGCTGACCGTAGGGGTGGGCTGTGATGCGGTAGGCACGTGGCCGGGTATACCGGGCGCCCATTTGGTGTCACGGAACCCTGTTCACATCGTTTGGGGCTGTGAGCGAAACTCCGGCCGGATCTCCTCATGGATGGAACCCGAATAGGCGATAAACCTGGACTAGAGACTTGAGTGTTTAGGTAGGTCGTGGTCTACACCCACGTCGGCTTTCGCTTGAAGTCTGCCGAGCACATGTCGTGTGCAGACGCTAAGTGGTGGAAACATGTATGAAGAAGTACACCCCTGCAGGGTTAACATCATCTATTCGAATAGCCGTGTCCGCGGAAAAGGACTTCTGGGTTGCTTATATCAGTTCATAGACAAGTGAAAGTGGATACTTTAAAATGCGCAAGATAAGCGTGAGTGCTATGGATGGCGTTCTCGTAGGGAGACGGGAGCGGATCCATAGTGGTGTATTGATATGGTGAATATGTGGACTCGTGTGCGCCACCTCAAAAGAGTCGCTTGCAGTCGTAGTTTAGGATAGCCACCGAGTCAAAGCTGGCTTGCTGCAGTTAAACCCCACCATCCCCTTGTTGAAAATGATGCATATGTAGTTAGTTCTGATGTAAGTCTTGCTGGGTACATTTGTACTCACGTTTGCCTATTTTATGTTTTTGCAGAGAGACTTCAGTCTCACTAGTAGTTCCACGTGGACTTCGACGTTTAGCTTGTTACCTCAGCTACGGTCTTGTGCCCTCGGCAGGATCTGGTAGATAGTCAGGCTTCCCAGCCTTTTTCAGTTATAAATGTCTGTACCCAGACATGATAGCTTCCGCTTGTGCTTTGACTTGTATGCTCTGATTGTTGGGTCATGAGACCCATGTTTGTAATATCTCGCTCCTCGGAGCCTATTGAATAAATTACTTGAGTCGTAGAGTCATGTTGTGATGCCGTGTTGTACTTGCACATATCGAGCATATTGTGTGTATGCTATTGAAATGCTTGGTATGTGTGGGATCTGACCATCTAGTTGTTTATCTTTAGTAGCCTCTCTTACCGGGAAATGTCTCCTAGTGTTTCCACCGACCATGGTAGCTTGCTACTGCTCCGGAACACTTAGGCTGGCCGGCATGTGTCCTTCTTCGTTCCTGTGTCTGTCCCTTCGGGGAAATGTCACGCGATGAATATCGGAGTCCTGTTAGCCCGCTACAGCCCGGTTCGCCGGAGTCCTGCTAGCCCAGTGCTACAGCCTGGATTCACTCGCTGATGACCGACACGTTCGATGCTGGGTCATGAATGCCTATCCCTGTAAGTCTGTGCCACTTTGGGTTTACGACTAGCCATGTCAGCCCGGGCTCCTTATCATATGGATGCTAGCGACACCGTCATATACGTGTGCCAAAAGGCGCAAACGGACCCGGGCTAAGGTAAGGCGACACCCGTGGGAATACCGTGCGTGAGGCCACAAAGTGATATGAGGTGTTACATGCTAGATCGATGTGGCATTGAGTCGGGGTCCTGACAGCGTTGGTATCAGAGCTTGACTGCCTGTAGGATTACCAAGCCAAACTGGTCGAAGTTGAGTCTAGAAATTCTTTAGTTATATAAGGGAATTGATTGTGGGATGGAACGTAAGGCTCTTTTTACTCCTTATACCTCATGGCCTTCTGATCTGAGTCATCATCTTCTCTTCTACCGGGATTAAGAACTAGGATATCTCTTCTTTCTATCAGGATCACGTGTTACTAATCAGTGGACTTATAAGATTGTTGGATTGAAGTCTCAGTTCAGTTCCTACTACTTCCGTATGTTAATTGTTGATCTTGAAACCTTGATATTGAGCTTCTGAGTGGTTATGCCACCATTTTCGTGAATGTCTCAAGTCCTTTCTGAGCATTTACAACCGTTATGCTGTCCGAGTCATCCCAGGTTTCTAAGTAGTCTGATGCATTTGCAAATTCCTTCCTCCCGTTTCGATGTTCCTTTGGGCCAGATTAACCACACAAATCAGTGAGTTGAGGTACTTTATTGCCTTGACATGTATGTTGGAGCTAGTATTATGACCCTAGGTGTCTTAGGGGATCATCTAGTGGTCTAGCCATGATTTGTGTCCCAGTGTGATGATTCTGGCCTTTATTCTCGGAAGCATCCCGTGATGCTACTTAGTAGTAGGTATTCTATTTCTGGGTTTTGAACCCGAGATTCACTCTAGTTACATCATATTGATAGTGTTGCTAGTTCCTTTAGGATATTAGTAACCTTTGCGATAGTCCTTGAAGTCCGTGGTATCTTCTTCTTCCAAATACCATGAACTACTTATGGCAGAAGTTCCTCGTTGAACTGAAATATCACAACAGGATTATTCTTGATGAGTTCTCCATTATATATTGTGGCTCTGCCAGTTCTACCTTTCTGCATGGGTTATCCGGAAGAAATATGTTGAACTTCGTTCGACATGCTAATCCATGCATCCACAACTCAGAAAATCATATGTTCTTTCGAGTTGTCCCATCTTAGTTGTTTCCGACCCTCGCCTATCAATTGATAGTCAAGAGTATGCGTGCATTCGTTCGTCGATGCCTATTACCCTTGTGGTCCGCCAAGCCATTCTATTTTAGAATGAATTGGAGAAACAAACTCCAGTACCTCATCCATATCCAGGATTGGGTCAAAGAAGTTGTGCTCCGTAGAACAAATTGCTAATCCAGCTTTTGCTCTGTTCTACCTTGGAGTATTACCATCTTTTATATCGGGATTGTTATAGGAATTGCACACCATCCTATGAACTCTTGGTACAGTGATACTTCTCGCCATCATTACTCATTCCTCGGTTCCGTGTGGTTATAACCGGAATGTCGACAAGTGAATCGTGATGTGTGAAATCAATACTCCTAGCAACCTTGTTGCTTGGTAGTTAAAGGACAATAATTTCATTCTTAGTGTGTTGGTTATTGAATCATCATTCTAAGATTGATCGTGCTACCTAGTCCATTCTCCTGGTTCACTCCTTGATCGATGAGTTAGAATTATTTCAAATCCTTGCTCTATTGATCATATCGCCTTGCCCTGAAAAGCAAGATTGTTCTCGAGCTTAGTAACATACCGGTGGTTCGTGATTTTCTGAATATCTTCTCAGAAGTATTACCAGGTTGTCACCTGACTGTTACGTTGAGCTCGTGATCAAGTTGGTTTATCCTGTAAACCACCCTTTCTCCAAGAATCCGTGTTGGATACCCCTGAGCTAGTTGGTTAAGCTAGACAACAACTTGGAGAGTTGGAAGATAAAAGCTTGCCTAACTTAGTTTGTTCCAAAGGAATATTCTTGTGTAGTGTGCGTTGAAGAAAGATGATATCTTCATCGATTGGTCCCTGTGATCAGTTGCTGGACCTATTGTCTTATCAATCCTTTGATTTGAGTGTGGGCTATTGTCAAATCAAATCAGTACCAACGATGCTCGTAATGTTGTCTTATTCATGGTTGATCCCTCGAGCATACACCATTACATCTTTGGTCTGACCAATGCTATCACCGTGTTCACTTAACTATGGAATTCCTTTTAAAAGGAAACCTAGATGAATTGTTGTTGAGCCCATTGACAACATCCTTATCTCCTCCATGATTTTGTTGAACATTAAGCTAGTGTTGGAAATTTTTGAAAGCATTTGTTCATGCTAGCTCATGAAGCATATGTTTGGATGAAGGTAGTGACTTCCTTTAATTCATGCGCATCTGATGTAAGTTGCCGCCGTGGATTCGAGAAAGTCAATGTTGCTTTCTTTGGAATCATTCCAAATCAGTCATGCACACGTGCGAAGAATGTTGTGGTTTGAAGACTTGCCACCTTCAATCTATATGTATCCCTAGCACACCAAGCCACTGGTTGATTTGTTCAAGGAGAAGGAGTTCCTTCATAAGAGCTAATCCGGACTTATGTAAGGACTTCGATACCCTCGTTGATGGTTCCCCTCCTGAACTCGGTAGTGTTTTATTATAAGACTACTATGTGGTCATGCTTATCTGGGACAACGTGTTCACATGTTAGTAGCAGAACCAGCTCATGTTTGGAGCTTGCTATCGTAGTTCATTCCCGAGAATCTCGCAACGTCATCTCATCGATTTGTGTTGCAAACTTTCGTTTTTCTTCCTAGACTCGATGAGCCTGGAATATCCTGACACCAACCAGATCTGAATCTCAGGCAGATATGATGGTTGGAACATTTCCCCAAGAACTATAATATTGGTCCCTCGGAAACCGGTACAGTGGATGTCGTGGCCAACACACCCCGCCGGGAGACCTAATATTGTAGTATCTTGATTGGAGAAGTTGGCCACCTCCCCATAGGGATTTCGTAGGATTTACTCCCTAGTTGCCCCTATGGATTTCTGTGTTCCGAAGTCCGACCTTTTTACTTGATGTTCTAGATATCAAACCATATCTATGAATGGGTTACACTAGCACATCAAGGAGAACATTAGAAGCGGAGTGCTAAATGTCTCTCGGTCGATCATCCAGATTTTATTTCCTTGGCCTCGCTAAGATGAAATCTGAGAAGTGTTATCTTCCTTTGCATCTGCATCCTCCATCACCATTCATCATGGTAGTAAGTTGTGTTACCGGACCCTTAACACGGATGTTGGTAAAACCTTGATGATTATGGAATTGCTCAAGTTCTTGAGAGCACGCGCAAGTGCTAGGTTTGATCGTCGGCATTAACTGTATAGCGCTCTCAGTTACCTCGGCAATGCTATAACCATTCCAATAGTGGAATAACTCTCTATTGTTGAGCCTCTCCCCAGTTACTAGAATCATTCCCATCATTTGCATTTTGTTCCCAGCTTGCACCGCCAATGTGCCATTCTACCATGGGTCCCTTCCATTTCCGGTGATAAGCAAATTCATCCATTACGTTGTCTTCAACAAGGTAATCCACATCATCCAAGTCCGAGTATGCCATTCTACCGACCCCCTCCAAACGATCGCTCGAGAATTGTCTTAGGCTGGTTTAAAGAGATTCAATGATCTATGAATCAAAGGTAATTCTTTTGCCACTTAAGGGGATATTTCTACGAGTCACCTTCCCTAAGGTGCCTCGTTGTGGTTTCATGGCAACTCAACTCCTCGCTACGTTGACAATCGATTACCACCTTCTTAAGCGTGAAATTGTTGTCTACCTAGTGAACCCTCGTTATCTGTTCCACTCCATCCCTCTAGAGGTGTGCTTCGTCTCTCAGCTCAAGAGATGCTGAGGTGTTCAGTCTTCTAGAAGATCGATCCTTCTAGAGTCTCCTTCTCCTCTCGTTGTCCTGTTGGCTGGAGTTCTCAGAACAAGACGTCGAGACGATGATGGTGAATGAATCAACGTTCAACTGAAGTGCACCCTGGATCGTGAAGATTATACTAGTTGCGTTTACCTTTCACCTTACCCTACGCTTGAATCTCGAGACGAGATTCTTGTTTAGTGGGGGTGAGTTGTCACATCCCTAGTTCTGACAATGCCTAGTGCATGCATTAGAGTGTTACATCATGTTTAAATTTCATTTAAACCTGAGATGGGGATTGACTAAGCCCTAGCACCAAATGAATTCAACTAGGGTCAAAATAAAACCTTTTTCATTGAACTCAAAATGTCCTCTAAAAATGTTCAACATTTCTGGTTTGAGGTGGAAGCATCAACCAAAAATGGTTTATATTTTTGCAGGACATATTTGGTCACTGAATTAAATCATAGAGTATTTTCATTTGGGCATTTAAATGCTATTAAATATTTCAAATGCTCAAATAATCATAAACTAAAATGTTTACTGTTGGATATATTCTAAACAGTAGCCATGATTAGTTTCATGATTTTTGAAAGTGTCTGAGTATTTTTAATAAAGCCCTAAATTTACAGAATAATAGAAAACTGAGATAATTAGAAAAAGAGAGATAGAGAAAGAAGTACCTGGCGCTCACCTTGCAGCCCACCTGGCCCAACCCCAGTGGCCCAGCCCACCATCGTAGCTTCTCCTGTCGTCTTCGTCCTCGGACAGAAGGACGAGCGTGTGGCCGCGGCGCGCGCGCACGCGCCCGAGCCACCTCCTGCTTGCCGCCCCGCCCCGGATCGGCTAAGGATGCCACGACACCCCCCTGGAACCCCCTCGTCCGCTCCCTTGCCTCCCTGGTCTCTCCCTCTCACTCCCCTTCTCTTTTTCCCCTCATGGCCGAAGCCGCCATGGCCACTCCGCTGAGAAACACCGCGGCCAGCCACTCCCTCGCTCCCTCTCCGTGTTCCCGAGATCCGTATCGCCTCCAGCGTCATCCTCGCCAAACCAAGCATCACCGGAAGCCCTGCAACACCGGCGCCATCATCTTCTTCTTCCTCGGGCACCGAAGGCCGTCATCGTCGATTCGTCGCCGTCGTTGCTTCCCCGAGCTCGTTGACCATCTCGACGTGACCACTGTGAGCTCATGATCCGTTTCCCCCTATTACCGCACTCGATAGCGCTCTATAGTCGCGTATGTCGCCGAGCCCGAAAGCTCACCGCCGCCGGCCATGTCGCCGTCGTGGCTGGACGCGTCATAGTACTCGGTTTGCTCCCAGGAGATGACCCCGACCACCAGCTGGACCTGCCGTGCACCAAAACTCCGAACCCGCGCTCGCCCGAACTCCGGTCGCCGCCGTGGGCCCCGTTCCGGTGAGCTCGGGCCACCTCAGCCCCTGCCGTTTGCACAGATGGATGCGGGCGACTCCCAGCTCCACGTAGACGCCCTCATCCGCCCCTTTGGTCGCCGGAGATGCAAACCCGAGCGTCTCCGCCGCTCTGCTTGGTCGTCGGCGGCTAGCCGCCGGTGTGTCCAATGTGGCCGCGTGATTAGTGTTAATTACGGCCAACTAACACCCCCCAGAGCCACTAACAGTCGGGCCCCACGGCCTAACCAACCGGCTAACTAAAATAGATTAGGGTTAATCTAATTGCAGTGGCCCCACGCGTCAGTTTTGACCGCGCTGACGTGGCCGTTGACTGGGCCCACATGCCATTGACACTAACCAGCCTCAGTCACTGACCAGTGGACCCCACTGGTCAGGTTTGACCACCAGCAGCGTCTGTTGACCTGCTGACGTCACAGTGACGCAGTGCTGACGCAGTAAATCCTTTTCTGGATTTATTTATTATTCAGGAATTCCAGAAAATGCCTAAAACTTCTAAAATTCATAGAAAATTAACCGTAACTCCAAATTAAATAAATTATATATGAAAAATTATCAGAAAAATTCAAGGAATCCATCTATACCATTTTCATGCATGTCAGAACAACTTATAGCTGCTGTTTAGCACAAATCAATTAAATGGCATTTGAATAATCACATATGGAGTTTGAATTTGAATATTATATTCAAACCAACTTCATTTAATCTGTTGCTAGTTGCATTAGCTCAAAACACATTCATATTGCCATGTCATGAGCATGCATCATATTGTGCATTGCATTGATTGTGTTCCTTTCTGTGTTGCCGGTATTTGTCCCCTCTCGATAGACGCGATACCGATGATGTGATCGTTGACACTGATGAAGACTCAATGTTATCTTCAGAAGTGCCAGGCAAGCAAAACCCCCTTGTTCATTCCGATACAATCCTACTCTCTCGCTCCTGCTCTCTTTTACTGCATTAGGACAACACCGATTCATCTGTTACTTACTGCGGTAGCTGAACCCCTTTATCCTTTGCATGACCTGACATTGCCACAGTAAATAGATAAAACCCACTAGCATGAGTAGGAGTTGTTTGAGCCCTGATGTGCCTACTCATTCATGCTTGTTTGTCATGCCTGCTACTGCTTAGAGTTGAGTCAGGTCTGATTCATCGGGGATGAATCAGAGGTGTGTGAACATGTCCTACTATGTCTGAGCTAAGTGTGTGAACACGATTTGGTAAAAGGTGTCAGTGAGAGGCCATGTAGGAGTACATGGTGTGTTGTCTCATTGAAGCCGTCCTTAGGAACTGAGTTCTGTGTTTGTGATCCATGATTCAGCTACTACCATACATTGGGCCCTGAAATATGACCCCGCTCGACTTCTTATTCACCCTTGTCCTCTGTCCAGGAGTTGCAAGTAGTTTCTGGTGTTTGTAGTATGCTGGAGGCCGTGGACAGCGCTGACCGTAGGGGTGGGCTGTGATGCGGTAGGCACGTGGTCGGGTATACCGGGCGCCCGTTTGGTGTCACGGAACCCTGTTCACATCGTTTGGGGCTGTGAGCGAAACTCCGGCCGGATCTCCTCATGGATGGAACCCGAATAGGCGATAAGCCTGGACTAGAGACTTGAGTCTTTAGGTAGGTCGTGGTCTACACCCACGTCGGCTTTCGCTTGAAGTCTGCCGAGCACATGTCGTGTGCAGACGCTAAGTGGTGGAAACATGTATGAAGAAGTACACCCCTGCAGGGTTAACATCATCTATTCGAGTAGCCGTGTCCGCGGAAAAGGACTTCTGGGTTGCTTATATCAGTTCATAGACAAGTGAAAGTGGATACTTTAAAATGCGCAAGATAAGCGTGAGTGCTATGGATGGCGTTCTCGTAGGGAGACGGGAGCGGATCCATAGTGGTGTATTGATATGGTGAATATGTGGACTCGTGTGCGCCACCTCAAAAGAGTCGCTTGCAGTCGTAGTTTAGGATAGCCACCGAGTCAAAGCTGGCTTGCTGCAGTTAAACCCCACCATCCCCTTGTTGAAAATGATGCATATGTAGTTATTTCTGATGTAAGTCTTGCTGGGTACATTTGTACTCACGTTTGCCTATTTTATGTTTTTGCAGAGAGACTACAGTCTCACTAGTAGTTCCACGTGGACTTCGACGTTTAGCTTGTTAGCTCAGCTACGGTCTTGTGCCCTCGGCAGGATCTGGTAGATAGTCAGGCTTCCCAGCCTTTTTCAGTTATAAATGTCTGTACCTAGACATGATAGCTTCCGCTTGTGCTTTGACTTGTATGCTCTGATTGTTGGGTCATGAGACCCATGTTTGTAATATCTCGCTCCTCGGAGCCTATTGAATAAATTACTTGAGTCGTAGAGTCATGTTGTGATGCCATGTTGTACTTGCACATATCGAGCATATTGTGTGTATGCTATTGAAATGCTTGGTATGTGTGGGATCTGACCATCTAGTTGTTTATCTTTAGTAGCCTCTCTTACCGGGAAATGTCTCCTAGTGTTTCCACCGAGCCATGGTAGCTTGCTACTGCTCCGGAACACTTAGGCTGGCCGGCATGTGTCCTTCTTCGTTCCTGTGTCTGTCCCTTCGGGGAAATGTCACGCGATGAATATCGGAGTCCTGTTAGCCCGCTACAGCCCGGTTCGCCGGAGTCCTGCTAGCCCAGTGCTACAGCCTGGATTCACTCGCTGATGACCGACACGTTCGATGCTGGGTCATGAATGCCTGTCCCTGTAAGTCTGTGCCACTTTGGGTTTACGACTAGCCATGTCAGCCCGGGCTCCTTATCATATGGATGCTAGCGACACCGTCATATACGTGTGCCAAAAGGCGCAAACGGACCCGGGCTAAGGTAAGGCGACACCCGTGGGAATACCGTGCGTGAGGCCGCAAAGTGATATGAGGTGTTACATGCTAGATCGATGTGGCATTGAGTCGGGGTCCTGACATATCGATGCATATAATGGTGAATAAAAGGTACATGTGGAGGCTTGACACATGTGCTGGGCATGAAGCCCTTATAATTAAGCTTCTGGTAACGCATTATTTTAGAAAGATAAGTAAGCCTCCGAGTGCGGATAGCACATCAATTGCGCGCGAACGATGTGCAAGTAGGCCTTTTAAGGCTTTGATGAATAGGGTTGAGAACGAAGTTTATAACATTTTCGGAAATAAATAAACCATGTAAGATTTATTTAAATTCCAGAAGAATTACCATGTCAGCATGACGTCACTATGATGTCAGCGGTCAACAGGGCCGGTTTAGGTCACACTGACCAGCAGGGCCCACCGGTCAGTGACTAACCTAGCTAACCAAGTTAATTAACATTAATCTAATCCTAGCCTAGGTTAATTAAGGGCCTGGGGCCACATGTCAGTGACACAGAGTTAGTTAGCGAGGCGGTTAACCCCTAACAGTGGTGCTTAGCACTAATTAAAACTTAAACTAATTCAGTTAGGGGCCGGCCCCACATGTCATTGACTGAGGTGGGGTCCAGCCGGGGTCAAAGTGGGTCAAACCCACCGGCGACTTGACACCGGTGAGGCCAGAAACGGCGGAGGGCTCGGGATTCACCGTCCGTCGACCAAAAGGAGGGCGAAGGGGCGCTGCGTGCTGCTGGGAGTGCTCCGCATCTCCCTGTGCAAGCGAGATGGGCTCCGGCGGCCGGAGTTGAGCGCGGCGTCGACCTCGGCGGCGGCCGGAGTTCGGGCGCACTCAGAAACGAGGCTGCAGTGGCCGTGGGGTGGCGTTCTTGGCTCCTACGGCACCTGCGCGGCGCGGTGAGCACGTGGGTGTACTCGGTTGGGAGTTGCGGTGGCTGTGGGCATGGCGGCGAGAAGCTCGGGCGGCAGCGCGGTTCGGTCTCAGGCAAGACGGCGACTACGGCATGCATAACGAGACAGGGAAGAGGAGGTTCGTGGGAGGAGCTCACGGCGGAGATGAAGAGCAGGTCAGCCAGCTCGGGGGAGGACGGAGCTGAGCAGGGCGGCGAAGCGGATCTCCGGCAACCCGAGGTTGAAGAAGACGGCATAGATGGTGTTGCAGGGTCTCCCGTGGTGCGTTTCTCGGTGAGGAGGAAGAGGTGGTCGAGGTGGAGCTCGTGGTCAGCTGCAGAAGGCGAGGGAGAGGCGATAGCCATGGCTACGGTGAGCGACGGTGACGGTGGCGCTCGGGTGTGGCGGTTGTGACACCCCAAAATTTTAACCAAGTTTTTGATATTAAAATCTTGCCAGGAGTTTTAAATTTTTCACTCTGGACCTTTTTGTGGATTTTAGAAAGAAAACTCTTCTTTTTATGTCTTGTATCTTGACGCTTCTATAGTCCGGACGATGTATATAGTCCGGCTGTCCGGATACCCCCTTATCCAGGACTCCCTCAGCGTACTCAAATTGGATCATGCATTTCGACGGCTCCAAAATGTTAGCCGGATTAGGAGCGGGTGTTGTCCTGACATCCCCCACCGGAGACACGGTACAGTACGTCCTCCAAATATTATTCACAGACTCCAACAATGCAGCTGAATACGAGGCTCTGTTGCATGGTCTTGGGATGGCAGTCTCCATGGGCATTCAACACCTCGAAGTGTGCGGGGACTCGAACCTTGCAATATCTCAGGTAAACGGAGACTTTGACGCTAAAGATCCAAAAATGGCGGCCTATTGCAATGCCATCCTCAAAATGTCAGCTCGGTTCGAGGGGCTTGAATTCCACCATGTGGCTAGAGAAAACAACCAAGCGGCCGATATCCTCCCCCGCATCGGCGCTAGACGTGACCCCATACCACCCAACATCTTCTTAGAAAGATTGTTCAAACTGTCCGTGGCATGGGAAGGGGAGTCCGGCACCATTAGTCCGACTTCGAAAACAACCCCAACTTCCGAACATTCTGACGTAATCGGAGGCTCTGCCACCGAAATAACATCTATGGCCCACGAAATAATGGCTGTCATCGCCCCGTGGACCGAGCCCTTCTTGGACTACCTTAATAGGTAGGAGCTCCCCGAGGACTAAAATGAGGCACGCTGCATCGTGCGACGCTCTAAAGCCTAAAAAGTCCATGAAGGAGAACTCTACAAGAAGAGCGCCATCGGAGTGCTCCAACGATGCATCTCCGAGGAGGAAGGGCGGTAGCTCTTAGCCGAAATCCATTCCGGACTAGGCGGGCACCACGCGGCAGCTCGAGCTCTCGTAAGCAAGGCCGTTCAGACAGGATTCTACTGGCTGACAGCCCGGGCGGACGCACAGGACCTTGTCCAACATTGCGTTGGTTGTCAACTATTTGCCAATCAGAGCCATATGCCCCCTACAACTCTCCAAAGGTTCCCCATAACTTGGCCCTTTGCGGTCTAGGGGCTGGATATGGTGGGACCCCTCAACGGGGGAAGCCATAAGAAAAAATACTTATTGGTCATGGTGGACAAATTCACCAAATGGATAGAAGCCAAACCAGTTAAAATGGCCGAATCCGGACCAGTGATAGACTTCATTTCGGAGGTTGTACACCGTTATGGTGTCCCCCATAGTATTATCACCAACAACGGCTCAAATTTTATAGCCGAGGAGGTGAAACCCTGGTGTAGCAAAATGGGCATTAAGCTCGACTACGCATCTATCTATCACCCCCAAACAAACGGTAAGGTCGAACATGTAAATGGTCTCATTATGAGCGGCATCAAACCCAGACCAGTGCGATCCTTGAAAGAATCAGACACGCATTGGGTCGAGGAACTCGACTCCGTATGTTGGGGGCTGCGGACCACGCCGAATCGCACCACCGGATACACACCATTTTTTATGGTGTACGGTGCAGAAGCAGTGCTGACCTGCGATATAATTCATGACTCACCTCGTGTGCGCATGTATGAAGAGAAGGAAGCCGAGCTAGATCGGCAGGACAACTTAGATGCTTTGGAGGAGGAGCGTGACGTCGCTAAAGCCCGTTCCGCATTCTATCAGCAACAGGCTTGAAGGTATCAAGGCAGAGTAGTACGGGCCAAAACTTATAACATTGGCGAACTCGTTCCACGCCTACCTGAGAAGAAGAAGGACAAGCTCAACCCCAAGTGGGAGGGACTGTCAGTGTCAAAACCGGCGGATCTCGGGTAGGGGGTCCCGAACTGTGCGTCTAGGCGGATGGTAACAGGAGACAAGGGACATGATGTTTTTACCCAGGTTTAGGCCCTCTCGATGGAGGTAAAACCCTACTCCTGCTTGATTAATATTGATGATATGGGTAGTACAAGAGTAGATCTACCACGAGATCAGAGAGGCTAAACCCTAGAAGCTATCCTATGGTATGATTGTTGTCCGTCCTACAGAGTAAAGCCCTCCGGTTTATATAGACACCGGAGAGGGCTAGGGTTACCCAGAGTCGGTTTCAATGGGAGCAGATCTACATATCCGTATCGCCAAGCTTGCCTTCCACACCAAGGAAAGTCCCATCCGGACACAGGACGAAGTCTTCAATCTTGTATCTTCATAGTCCAGGAGTCCGGCCATCCGGACACCCCCTAATCCGGGACTCCCTCAGTTGCCCCTGAACCAAGCTTCAATGACAACGAGTCCGGCACACAAATTTTCTTCGGCATTGCAAGGCGGGTTCCTCCTCCGAATACTTCATAGAAGATGTTGAACACAAGGGTGTCCGGCTCTGCAAAATAATTTCCATATACCACAGTAGAGAGAATAATATTTGTACAAATCTAATCTACTGACGCATTCCGCAGCATGATATCATGCCGCGGACAAGCCTTTATTCGAATCGTTTTACTGTCCCGCCTCAGCGCGTTTAGCGAGGCGGTTTCCTTGGCACGTCTTGTCAAAGCACAGATCATGTCCCCTTATTCCAGGATTCTCATCATACGGGCGTGGGTAACCCAACCGTGCCATTAACCACGGCGCTTGGGAGATAAGCGAGTTTTACCAGGCTGGCAGGGGCACATAGTTTGGGCCGCGCATATAAGGGGATAAGGATCCACCCTTTCCATCTACGCCTTCTTCCTTCTTTGCTTATCCATTTCTGCGCACTCGAGCTGCAGCGCCCAAGTCCGCACGTCCCACCTCAACCTTCTCCAATCATGTCCGTGATGGCCTCCACCGTCACGGAGGGGCACATCAAAAAGTTGAGGAAAGCCGGATACTTGTCGAACGACATCACGCACCGGCTTCCAAACGAGGGGCAGCTCATCCCCACCCATTTGTCCGGGGGCTCATGTTCTATTACGGCCTGGATTTCCATGATCTGGCCCCGAACTTCATCCTCAACATCTCGGCGTTTATCGTTGTGTGCGAGGTCTTCCTCCGCATCAAGCCCCACTTGGGCCTATGGCTGAAGACCTTCAGTGTCAAGCCAAAGGTTATGGGCGTCCATCAAGCGGAGTGCGGAGGCGCCATGGTGGGCAAGATGCCCAACGTCACATGGCTCGAGGGCTCCTTTGTGGAAACCATCAAAGGGAGGCAATCGGGGTGGTTCTACATCACCGAGCCGCATGACCCTGAATGGGCAGCGCCCCCCGAATCCCAATCTAAAATCCCCACACGGCTCACCTCCTGGAAAGAGACGGGCCTGTCGTGGGGTAATCTGGAAGAGGTGACCGGACTCCAAACATGCGTCCAAAACTTGGTGGATAAGAAGGTTAAACTTGTTAACATAGTCCAGGTCATACTCTTCCACCAGATCCTCCCGTGTCAACGACGGGCTTTCAACTTGTGGGAGTTCGACCCGGCTGAGCACCAGAGTTTGTCTAGGCTCTTTGACACAAAGCACGAGGACATCTGGAAGGTGCTATTCAAGAGCTCCGAGGTTCCCCCTCCCACTACCGAGGATCGCGGATTCTGCGCAAAGCACCAAGCCAGCGAAGTAAGCTTGTTTTACCCTTTACAGGGCACTTGTTCTTCATAGTTTGACTCTATGCAGAATCTAAGCTCCCGCTCCTTTGACAGGACTGGAAGAGGACGTCCGGATAGTTTGACTGTCCGGCTCCTTTGCCCGAAGGCCCAGCAGATGCACGCTTGACGAAGCTGCTGGTCCCGGCACCTCACGTGGTGCCGGAGAAGAAGGCCAAGAAGAAGGCCACGGGAACTCGAAAGAGTTCCCGGCGCCTGGTGGTGTCGGATTCATCGCCCGACGACCCCGAAGCGCACTCCTCCTCCGAAGACGAGGAGGAGAAAGAAGAAGCCTCTCCCCCTCCAACGGTGGGAGGAAAGAAAAGGAAGGCCACACCAACTGGGGAGGCCGGAGGGTCCAAGAAGGGGAAAACCCTTCTTTCGGACTACGCCACCGATGCCGATGATGGCGGAGAGGAGTGGCCATCTAGGGCCAAGCCCCTGGCGAAATCGTAAGTATCCGGATACCAGAATAACTCATGGCATTCCTTTAGTGCACAGTATCTTCTAATGTCGAACATAATCACGCAGTTCGCCCAAGGCCCAGCTCGACGCTTCGTCGAGCGGATCCCTGGATTCGTCGGATGTCAATAGTCTTTCACTCCCGACCGCTACCTCCCCTCTCCCCACGGACGATGCCGAGGTGGAGTCCTAAAAGAGGCCAAGCCAGGAGGAGGTAGCCCCGGAGGGGCCGCAAGGTGACCTTCCGGATTCCAGACGCAAAGGGGATAAAACCCCAGGGGGATCTAAGTCCGGCCCCGGGCCGGACACCGCACCGGAACCTTCAGTGGTTCCGGAGTCCGGTAGGCAGCCACCTCATAAGAAGGGCAATCCTACGACGCCGGTGTCCTCCGTCCAACTAGAGGCACCGGCCAATTTGCTGGAGGTGCTTAACGGCGCCTCCATCGACGAGGAGCACCGCACTATTATGAGTGCGGTGATCCAGAAGGTTCAGTCCGCCAAAAGCGGGCTGACAGAAGCCTGTGCCAGCCTTCTAACAGGTTTTGAGGTATGTATTTAAAACATGTAAAAATATTACCGCATAGACAGTAGCCCCTGATGCTCAGTTTGGTGTTCGGAAAGAAAAGCCGGACTGAGGATCTAAAAAGATATACAAAGGAGTCTAACATAAGTATGTCAATATGGGATTGCAGGCTGCGCTGCTAACCTCTCTAGCACTGACTGCGGAGGCCGATGCATTGAAGAAGAGCCTCGAGTGGTCCGAGAACAAGCTCGGCCTTGCCAAGAAGCAGCTCGAGGACAAGGAAGGTAAATAACACCTTATGTAAGTATATAAAAATACCTGGTTGCAGATAATGACAGGACCAACGTGAGTGTTTACAAGGGCCACAACCGAGGTGGCGACCCTGAAGGAAGCGCTGTCCAAGGCCGAAAATAGTGCGGCCGTGGAGCGCGCCGAGCGAGAGAAACAACAGGTGCAGGTGGCGGAGGTGCGGCAAGAGCTCAATGCTCTTGTGAAAAAATACGAGAGTTTAGAGCTTGACTCCAAGACTCGAGAGTCTGAACTTGCCTCGGCACTTGAAAGCGCCAAATCTGCCAAGGCCGATGCCCCAAAAGCCCTCCAGGAAATTGAGGCGATGAAAAAGATAGCGGCGGGTAAGGCATTCGTTATGCAAAGTAAGCATGTGAAAGCAGATTACTTGTTACTTACCCGAGTCCAGAGCTCTCCAGGAGCATTCGCAGATCTGCCCTGCAGTGTGTCCGACGCCGCCACATTCTACCGAGCCGAGGAAGGGAGCTCAATGAAGAAGGTGTTCTGGTCCGAGTATGCTGAGGCCGGACACCCAGTGCCCTTGAGCGACCAGCTGAAGCAGCTGGTCGAGCTCCATAAGGAAGCCGAACAGGCCATGAATGGCCTTATAGGACGGCTATGGCCTGGGGAGGCCATGCCTGGGAGATACTTTGGGCTGGTGAGGCGGCTAGTGGATGCCTGTCCACGGCTTGAAGTCATCAAGCGCTCCGTATGCATCGAAGGCGCCCGTAGGGCCCTTTCCCATGCTAAAGTGCACTAGGGCAAGCTGGATGCTGAGAAGCTGGTGACAGAAGGGCCATCGGAGGGGAAGGAGCATCGCAGGCCCGAGATGTATTATGAGGGTGTCCTGAAGGGTGCCCGCCTTGTGGCGAACGAATGTTCCAAGGATTTAATTTTTGAGTAAACTCGCTTGTGTTTATCCTGTGCACTGAAAACTTGTTCATATGCATTAAGCAACGCTTTTTGAATTTAAAATATTACCTTTTGTGCGGCCGTTTATTAAATCTGAGAGATGCAAGTCGTCGGCTTCTACCCCCATGCCACGAGTGCTGGGGTGTTCGGGATAAACCTGAGCGCTCTTGTTCCCACTCTTGGGTCCTTCGAGGGAGGCGCTCAGCACAACGAACACGGCAATCGGACTATAATGCTTCATCACTCTCACTTAGCCATAGAATTCTATAATTTTAAATTTCGGCGAAGCCCCTACTATTCGGAAGACTGAGTTCGGGGCGCTATCCACGCCTAGGCCGGACAAATCCAGCTCCTCGCTCTAAGCGGCATAAGTCTTTACGGACTCGAAAAACCTCTCGAATAGCGACCGGCTCTCGTCCTATCATGACGGTCAGTTTTAGCTTTCTCTACTGAGGTGTTAACCCAGCTCAACTGGGGCACAATCGCAGTAGTTATCCCAGCGTTACCTTAGCCAACATAGCGGAATGTAAGGTACCAAAACATGGGAGCCGGGCAAACCCAACTATTTACCCAAGACATGATTCGGAGCCGATGCATATAATGCTATAAGTTCGGGGTGCCGCAGCCGTGAGAGTGTTTGGTCTTCTCACACCATATTCTGGGGTACTTAAGCCCTGGTGTATTGGCCGTACCAATGTGTATGGTTGCATAATTTCATAACTGAACATATTTACATAAAAAATGCATGCAATAATACACAAGAGCTATGTATTGTTTATTAAGAGGCTTCTTGTGTAAGCAGAACAATACAAATAGTGCGATAAGCAAGAGATGGGATTATTTGACATGCCCCCCTCCAGGGGCAGGCTGTCGGACTTTATGTAAGACAGGTATTTAGCTCGTTAAAGAGACGACGTGGACATTCGACATAGCTTGCTGCCTCCCTGGCCGTTGCATCGTGTGTTCGGCGATTATACTGCCAGACAGGCCTTCCGGAGAATGGAGTCCTGAAAGTAAGAAAAAAGAAATGACAAAATCGGGAGCCCCTAGTGCGGTTGAGCCGCATTCTGGGCGTGCCGTGGTTGTGCCCCTCCCCTTATGTGTATGGTATTTCCATAGCGTAATTATGTACGCGTGGTACTGGTTTCGCAATCTCGCGAGGGCTGGGGTTCGGGTCGCACTGCTATGCTTGCTCGGAACATGCCAGACGGTCTTGTTGTAGGTTACTCCAGGCGCGCTTGACGGTGTCCGGACGTTTAACAGCCAGACTGGAGAACTTCCTTGAGAGGCTACTTTGTACTTCCGCTGCGAGGGCCGCCGTGTGCTCCTCTATTCGGAGAGAGCGTTCGGTGTTTCCCTTGACCGTCATGACTCCTCGAGGGTCTGGCATCTTGAGCTTGAGGTATGCATAGTGCGGCACCACATTGAACTTTGCAAATGCGGTTCGCCCGAGTAGGGAGAGATAGCCACTTCGGAACGGGACTATGTCAAAGATTAACTCCTCGCTTTGGAAATTATCTGGGGATCCGAAGACCACTTTGAGTGTAACTAAGCCTGTACAACTGGCCTCTACACCTGGTATGACGCCTTTAAAGGTCGTCTTTGTGGGTTTAATCCTTGAGGGATTTTTGCCCATTTTTCGCACTGTATGGTGACAAAGCAGGTTCAGGCTGCTGCCGCCGTCCATGAGGACTCTAGTGAGGTGAAATCCGTCAATGATTGGGTCTAGAACCAATGCGGCGAATCCGCCGTGACGGATGCTAGTGGGGTTGAACTTTGGGGCGACTCGCTCCAACGCATATATGTCCTTGAGTGCACGCTTCCGCTCCCTTTTGGGGATGTGGGTTGCGTATATCATGTTGACCGTCTGCACTTGTGGGGGAAAACCCTTCTATCCCCTGTTGTTCGGCAGTCGGGGCTCCTCCTCATCATCGCTATGCAGCCCCTTGTCTTTGTTCTTGGCACTTAATTTGCCAGCCTGCTTGAACACCCAACAATCCCTGTTGGTGTGATTGGCTGGTGTTTCGGGGGTGCCGTGTATCTGGCACGAGCGGTGGAGTATTCGGTCCAAACTGGACGGGCCCGGGGTATTCCTTTTGAATGGCTTTTTCCCCTGACTGGTTTTAGAGTCTCTGAATCCGGCATTAACTGCCGTATCTTCAGCATTGTCGCCGTTAATGATGTGCTTGTGGTTGTTGTGAAGCGACCTGCCATTGTTGTCCTTGGTATCCGAATTACCAGGGCTCTTGGTCATGTTATTACTGCGACCTAGCCAACTGTCTTCTCCCGCACAAAAGCGGGTCATGAGTGTTGTGAGGGCTGCCATGGATTTCGGCTTTTCCTGTCCTAGGTGCCGGGCAAGCCATTCGTCTCGGATGTTATGCTTGAAGGCTGCGAGGGCCTCAGCGTCCGGACAGTTGACTATTTGATTTTTCTTGGTTAGGAACCGTGTCCAGAATTGTCTGGCTGATTCATCTGGCTGCTGAATTATGTGGCTTAGGTCATCGGCGTCTAGTGGTCGCACATAGGTGCCCTGGAAATTATTGAGGAATGCGGATTCCAGGTCCTCCCAGCAACGAATTGACTCTGCTGGCAAGCTGTGAAGTCAATGCCGGGCTGGTCCTTTAAGCTTGAGTGGGAGGTATTTGATAGCGTGTAGATCATCACCGCGGGCCATGTTGATATGAAGGAAATAATCCTCGATCCATACCGCAGGATATGTTGTGCCATCGTATGAATCGATGTTTACGGGTTTAAACCCCTCGGGGATTTTATGATCCATTACTTCGTCTGTGAAGCATAGTGGGTGTGCGGCGCCTGTGTACTGGGCTATATCACGACGTAGCTCATATGAGCTTTGCCTGCCATGTTCGACCTGGCCATATTTGCCATATCCGGCGTGACGGTTATCGTCACGTGTTGTGGGGCGCCCACGCGATCCGTAGATCGATCTTGTTTGCCTTGCCTTGTCCTCCAATATGTCTCACAGGTCCGGCGCGTTTCCCCGTGCCTTGGTACTTTTTGAGCGGCGCCGGGGTGCGGCTTGAATTGATGGCCGAGAGGCCTCTCTATCGTGGCCACGGGGTGGCCGGTCGGCCGCATCATACGCTGGTGATATAGGTTTAGTTGCTTCCTCCTCTAATCGGGATAGCAGCCTACGCTTTGGGTAGCTCTTGGAGGGGCGTTCGAGTTTGAACTCCTCGGCCGCAAGGACTTCAGTCCATCTGTCGGCTAACAAATCTTGGTCAGCTCTAAGTTGCTGCTATTTTTTCTTGAGGCTACTCGCCGTGGCCATAAGCCTGCGTTGGAAACGCTCTTGTTCGACGGGATCCTCAGGCACAACGAATTCGTCGTCATCGAGGCTTGCTTCGTCTTCGAAGGGAGGCATGTAATTATCGTCCTCGACCTCTCTGTCTACCGCTCTCTCATGAGGGCTGGCTTTTCGATCCTCCTGTGCTAAATCCTGCTTGAGGGGGTTGTCTCCCGTGCCAGAATCACCGTTTTTGCTTTGGCGGGATTTAGAGCGGCGCCGCTGACGCCGGCGCTTAGGATGTTTCTTGGAGGGGTCATCCTCCGTTGTTCCATCGCCATTCCCTTCTTTTGGGGTGTCCACCATGTATATGTCATATGACGAGGTGGATTTCCAGTGCCCAATAGGCGCTGGTTCTTTGTCGTCTCCTGCATCATCGTCCATACCGTCAATGTCTTCGGAGTCGAAGTCGAGCATGTCGATTAATTCTTCGATAGTGGCTACTAAGTGGGAGGTGGGTGGGCTCCGAATTTCTTCATCGTCCGCATCCCAACCTTGCTGACCGTAGTCCGGCCAGGGCTCTCCTGATAAACAGAGAGACTTTAATGAATTCAGGATGTCGCCAAAGGGCGAGTGCTGAAAGATGTCCACGGCGGTGAACTCCATGATCGGTGCCCAATTCAATTCGATCGGCAGGGGCGCGGATGGTTTGGAGTCCGGAAGGGAGTCCGGCACCTTGGAGTCACGAGCTTCGCAAAGGACAGGGCTAGTATTCGCCTCAATCGCCATAGAGATTGCAGCCCCCAAGGCGGTGTCCAACCATCCGTCCTCGATTGGCGTAGTCTGCTCCGAGCTAAAGGACGGGGCGGACACTGGGGCGGCCTCCGGAGCACTGTTCGGCGGCAGAGCTAGATCATGCCTGTCGTGACTGTGCGGCGCGCTCGGTTGTGGCTCGAATCCGTCGAAGATCATGTCTCCGCGGATGTCATCCGTGTAGTTCAAACTTCCAAACCTGACCTGATGGCCAAGGGCGTAGCTTTCGATCTGCTCCAGATGGCCAAGCGAATTGGCCCGCAGTGCAAAGCCGCCGAATACGAAGTTCTGTTAGGGGAGAAAAGACTCACCCTGGACCGCATCATTGTTGATGATCAGAGAAGCCATCAGGCCTAAAGGTGACGACACAGAGGAACTCTCAATGAAAGCACCAATGTCGGTGTCAAAACTGGTGGATCTCGGGTAGGGGGTCCCGAACTGTGCGTCTAGGCGGATGGTAACAGGAGACAAGGGACACGATGTTTTTACCCAGGTTCGGGCCCTCTCAATGGAGGTAAAGCCCTACTCCTGCTTGATTAATATTTATGATATGGGTAGTACAAGAGTAGATCTACCACGAGATCAGAGAGGCTAAACCCTAGAAGCAAGCCTATGGTATGATTGTTGTTCGTCCTACGGACTAAAGCCCTCCTGTTTATATAGACACCAGAGAGGGCTAGGGTTACATAGAGTCGGTTACAATGGGAGGAGATCTACATATCCGTATCGCCAAGCTTGCCTTCCACGCCAAGGAAAGTCCCATCCGGACACGGGACGAAGTCTTCAATCTTGTATCTTCATTGTCCAGGAGTCCGGGCAAAGGTCATAGTCCGGCCATCCGGACACCCCCTAATCCGGGATTCCCTCAGGGACCCTTCATCATTGATAAAGTTCTCACCGGAGGAGTGTACCGTCTACGCAACGCCTTTGACAACAGACTCAAGCCGAACCCATGGAACGCGGCCAGACTCCAGAGATTCTACGCCTAGCACCGAACCCAGTGTTCGTCTCCTCATCTCCGCCTCTTCGATTATGTTCCTTTACCTCCTTTCTCGCCACTTTTTTCCTTTTTTTATA
Organism: Triticum aestivum; assembly: GCF_018294505.1. Taxonomy (NCBI): domain Eukaryota; kingdom Viridiplantae; phylum Streptophyta; class Magnoliopsida; order Poales; family Poaceae; genus Triticum; species Triticum aestivum. The sequence continues at coordinate 114,553,046 of NC_057810.1, forward strand.
TACATACAGCCTTAAAATTATACGGATGCGCTGAGCACTCCGGCCGCGTTATGGGCGCGCACTATACCTGGGGGCTTCCTATTCGAAAGCTATATATATATAATCACTTTAATAGCTTCTTGCCAAGCCACATATGCATTTTTCTTTCCATATGTGCCTTTTCTTCACAATCATATGCATCAATATGACTTAAGTTTTGGCCATGCTGGGTTGCCTAGATCTTGTATATATGCCCTACGTTCCTGTTAATTCGGCTAGGGCATAAGGGCAGCATCTCTGCGATTGTTACTGCTGGTTGAGCCGGATGTGTACCTCAGACAGGGTGAAGCCAAAAGCTAGCGTTCTTAAGGGAATATTCGGTCGTTGAACAAAAGATGTTCTCGTTCCTAACAACAAAAATACCAGATGTTTTGTTTCCTGCGCTTTTGCTCGCAGTTCTGACATGCACATCGATGCATGTGTACCCAGAGAAAGGAACCCCTAACGGAACTATTCTCTCTGGAAGATGTTTCTTACTATCCATGTAATATAACATAACTAGTTAGGTACTTGTCTGTTCAAGCACTTATGACCCCTACGCCTGGTTTCCACGCATGCCCCAGTTTTTCATTACTATGTGGGTATTCGGATACACCCCAGACTATCGGATCCGGGGGCTAAAGCGAAAAGGTCCGCCATGACAAATGATTTTCAAGCCGGCTAGAAAGTACACGAGCCCATTCAAAATTACATAATCGTACTGACTGGCTGTACTCTTCCTCTATACCATCCAACAGGTTGTCTAGCTTACAATCCTGCTGGGAATACTTTGCAGCTAATTCTACTTGATCATATACCAAACTAACAGGTATCTCTTGTCCATCTGGCCCAGCTGGTGTGACTTCGGACATGTGGTTTGGGTCACCCTTGGCATATCGCGTCTTCACCATGGCCCATGCTTCCCTTGCACCTTGACGGCAGGCTGATATCTTCCATAACCGGAAGCGCCGACGTGCTCCTTTGACCATCTCTACAAGTTCGCCCATGCCTCCGGGCAGGGAAGCGGACGGCCACAAAGCCTAGGCAATACCCTGCATCACCTGCCGAGCTCGTTCGTGCAATTGTGAAAGCACTTGTAGCATATCGCCTGCGGAGCCGGGCATCTCTTCTTAAGGGCGCCCCGTCATCGTACCTGCAGACATAACTCTGTCAATATGCCTCCTCGCCGAACTATGACATAGTTTGTTCAAGCACTTACTATAAATGCCGCGTCGAAGCCTCCTGTTCTCCTTCACGGAGTCCATGAGTTGAGCCCGAACATCTTTCAATTCGACGCTCAGTTGGAGATTAGCATCTTGCAGCTTATTCTTCACTTGAATAGACTGCGTCAGCAAACACTCACCCTCCTTTAGTTGACTTCGAAGATGCAGTTCATTAACTCCCACATCCTCCGGATTTTCTCCGGGATTATCTGCCGAATATTTTGTCAGATTTATACACCATGCCGAACACACAAACTGGTAGAAGAATCATTTCGAGAAGAAATCTTTTTGGATCCCTCTTGTTCGGCTAGGTTAGCCTTCATTTGAGCCTTACACTCCTCCAGCTCTTCCAACAACCGGGCGTTCTTCTCTACAAGAACCTATGCATTTAATGATCCTTAAATCAGTTGTGCCAACTTTTTCAAGTCTGAGGGGCTACTACTACACATACTTACTAAAATTCTCTTACCTGTATATCCTTCACATACTGGTCCGTTGCTCTAGCAAGTCCATCTTGAGCAGCACGGATATAGGCATGTCCGGAATTGTAGGCGTTGAATGCCTCTTCGGAAAAAAATACCACCGCGGAGTATGGCCCATCGGCGCCGGTGATTCATGACGCTCTCCACTGCTGAATTTGTGGCGAAAAGCATATCCGTATCCTCCGTAGGAGGACAGTTTGGCATGGTCCCCGCGTCAGCCATTGCTTGGGAATCCGGTCCAGCAATCCGGCTGCTAGAGGCATGCCAGGTAGGATCCCCGGACACAGTTCGGCGTTTCCTGACAGGACGTAATTGAAGTTGTCACTTCTCTACAAATCGACTAAATAAATCACAGGGCAAGTTCACCGAGTACCTCTGCGCCTGCGTATCGATCCTGACCGCTTTCCTTTTAAGCATACTTTGTCTAGACGCCTCTTGCTGAGATGGCCCCGCGGGTTACACACGGTGCCCCGACCGCCGTTTCTGTAAAAACATGGCGTATGATCATAAGGTACGACAAAACTAAGGAATCCTTTCGGAAGGTTGAAGCCTCGACATTACTTACATGCGATACGGGAAGCGGTTCGGGATAATCCACGATGATGGCCACTAAAGAGCCGCCACTGCTTGCCTGATAAAAAGTCCCGTCGACAAATTCCACGGATATGTCCGGATCTTCCTCAAGTCCGGGGTCGAGAACCCGACCGGGATCCTCTGGCTGCGGAGAGGGGCTGTTGAACTCTTTCACAGCTTTTCTTAGTTCCTGTTTTGAAACAGTAAGGTAAATAATTGTGGTCAAGAAGGTAAGAATGAGTAGAGTCAAATAAAAAATAACGACATACCTATCAGGACCCCGACTCAATGCCACATCGATCTAGCATGTAACACCTCATATCACTTTGCGGCCTCACGTACGGCATTCCCACAGGTGTCGCCTTACCTTTGCCCGGGACCGTTTGCGCCTTTTGGCACACGTATATGATAGTGTCGCTAGCATCCATATGATAAGGAGCCCGGGCTGACATGGCTAGTTGTAAACCCAAAGTGGCACAGACTTACAGGGACAGGCATTCATGACCCAGCATCGAACGTGTCGGTCATCAGCGAGTGAATTCAGGCTGTAGCACTGGGCTAGCAGGACTCCGGTGAACCGGGCTATAGCGGGCTAACAGGACTCCGGTATTCATCGCGTGACATTTCCCCGAAGGGATAGACACAGGAATGAAGAAGGACACATGCCGGCCAACCTAAGTGTTCCGGAGCAGTAGCAAGCTACCATGGCTCGGTGGAAACACTAGGAGACATTTCCCGGTAAGAGAGGCTACTAAAGATAAACAACTAGATAGTCAGATCCCACACATACCAAGCATTTCAATAACATACACACAATATGCTCGATATGTGCAAACACAACATGGCATCACAACATGACTCTACGACTCAAGTATTTATCCAATAGGCTCCGAGGAGCGAGATATTACAAACAGGGTCTCATGACCCAACATTCAGAGCATACAAATCAAAGCACAAGCGGAAGCTATCATGTCTGGGTACAGACATCTATAAATGAAAAAGGCTGAGAAGCCTGACTATCTATCAGATCCTGCCGAGGGCACAAGATCGTAGCTGAGGTAACAAGCTAAACGTCGAAGTCCACGTGGAACTACTAGTGAGACCGAAGTCTCTCTGCAAAAACATAAAATAGGCAAACGTGAGTACAAATGTACCCAGCAAGACTTACATCAGAACTAACTACATATGCATCATCATCAACAAAGGGGGTGGTGGAGTTTAACTGCAGCAAGCCAGCTTTGACTCGGTGGCTATCCTGAACTACGACTGCAAGCGACTCTTTGAGGTGGCGCACACGAGTCCACATATTCACCAACCAATACACCACTATGGAACCACTCCTGTCTCCCTACGAGAACGCCATCCATAGCACTCACGCTTATCTTGCGTATTTTTAGGGTATCCACTTTCACTTGTCTATGAACTGATATAAGCAACCCAGAAGTCCTTTACCGCGGACACGGCTATTCGAATAGATGATGTTAACCCTGCAGGGGTGTACTTCTTCATACATGTTTCCACCACTTAGCGTCTGCACACGACATGTGCTCGGCAGACTTCAAGCGAAAGCCGACGTGGGTGTAGACCACGACCTACCTAAACACTCAAGTCTCTAGTCCAGGTTTATCGCCTATTCGGGTTCCATCCATGAGGAGATCCGGCCGGAGTTTCGCTCACAGCCCCAAACAATGTGAACAGGGTTCCCGAGACACCAAACGGGCATCCGGTACACCGTGCCACGTACCTACCGCATCACAGCCCACCCCTATGGTCAGCACTGTCCACGGCCTCCAGTAAGCTACAAACACCAGAAACTACTTGCAACTCCTGGACAGAGGACAAGGGTGAATAAGAAGTCGAGCGGGGTCATATTTCAGGGCCCAATTTATGGTAGTAGCTGAATCATGGATCACAAACACAAAACTCAGTTCCTAAGGACGGCTTCAATGAGACAACCCACCATGTACTCCTACATGGCCTCTCACCGACACCTTTACCAAATCGTGTTCACACACTTAGCTCACACACAGTAGGACATGTTCACACACCTCTGATTCATCCCCGATGAATCAGACCTGACTCAACTCTAAGCAGTAGCAGGCATGACAAACAAGCAAGAATGAGTAGGCACAACAGGGCTCAAACAACTCCTACTCATGCTAGTGGGTTTCATCTATTTACTGTGGCAATGACAGGTCATGCAAAGGATAAAGGGGTTCAGCTACCGCAGCAAGTAACAGATGAATCGGTGTTGTCCTAATGCAGTAAAAGAGAGCAGGAGCGAGAGAGTAGGATTGTATCGGAATGAACAAGGGGGTTTTGCTTGCCTGGCACTTCTGAAGATAACATTGAGTCTTCATCAGTGTCAACGATCACATCATCGGTATCACGTCTATCGAGAGGGGACAAATACCGGCAACACAGAAGGGAACACAATCAATGCAATGCACAATATGATGCATGATCATGACATGGCAAAATGAATGTGTTTTGGGCTAATGCAACTAGCAACAGATTAAATGAAGTTGGTTTGAATACAAGATTCAAATTCAAACTCCATATGTGATTATTCAAATGCCACTTAATTGATTTGTGCTAAACAGCAGCTATAAGTTGTTCTAACATGCATGAAAGTGGTACAGATGGATTCCTTGAATTTTTCTGATAATTTTTCATATATAAATTATTTAATTTGGAGTTACGGTTGAATTTCTATGAATTTTAGAAGTTTTAGGCATTTTCTGGAATTTCCTGAATAATATAAATCCAGAAATGAATTATGGCGTCAGCACCACGTCACGGTGACGTCAGCAGGGTCAAATGGGTTGGCTCGGGTCAAACCTGACGTGTGGGGGTCACACGTCAGTGACACATGACCTAATCCCGGTCAAACCCAGCGCTGACTGGGGTTTGACCAGGGGTGGGGCCCACAGTCAGTGGCCTAGGGGGTTGGTTAGTGCGTCATTAGTGGCTAATGACAGCGCCACCTCACTGGCCACCGGAGTTCGGCCGGCGGCGACCCGAAACGCGGCGGAAGTTCACCGGGGTTGCGCTACGGGCGGCGGCTGGACACGCGAAGGGCACCAGAAGGTAGCCCGTGCCCGTGCGCATCTAGGGGGGCCAATGGGAGGTGCGGGGGTGGCCGGGGTTCGCCGGAGTGGAGCCCGAGGCGGCGGCCGGAGCTCGGGGTTGGGGCGAGTTAGTGCTACGGTGCGCAAACGAGCGAGGTGAGCGGCTAGCGGGGCACTACGCGGTGCGGGGACCGAGTTAGGCACGCCAGGGTGACCAAATGGTCACCGGAGCTACGCCGGCGACGAGCTCAGGCGGCGGCGTGCTACGGCCAGCTATGAAATGGCGGCTACGGCGAGCGGCAAGCCACGGGGTTAGGGGCACAACGTGCAGGAGCTCACGGTGGTTGGGATGGGGTAGATGACGAGCTCGGGGAAGCGGAGACGGCGGCGAATCGACGGTGAAGATCCTCGGTGGCCGGCGATGGAAACGGCGATGGTGGCGGCGTTGCAGCGTGTCCGGGACCTTGTGGCTCGGTGGGGAGAAAGAGGGGGTCGAGGCAGAGCCTTTGAGCGCATCGGCGAGGCTAGGGGGTGGCGGTGGCCGCGAGGGAGCTCGTCGGTGGCGGCGGCTCCGTTCGAGCGAGTGAGAGAGAGGTCCAGGGGAGAGGATGAGGACGCGGGAGAGTGAGGGAGAGAGGCAGGGAGGTGCGTGGCGTCTCCGGGGCGTCGAGGAGGAAGCAGGAGGTGGCCAGGGGGAAGCAGGAGGTGGCCGAGGCCTCTCGGGCGCGCGCCACGCCTCGCCTCTGCCTACTGGCAGAGGAAGACGACAGGGGGGGGGAGTGGAGATGGGCTGGGCCGTGCTGGGCCAGGTAAGTGGCGCCATGTAACTTCCTTCTCTCTCTCTCTTTTATTTCTTTTCTATTTCTGTTATTTTGTTTTTGATTTGATTTAAAATACCAAATCATTTAATAAAATCCTGGAAACAATTATGGGTGCTTTCTGAATTATTTCAGTGACCCTTAACAATTTCCAACATTTATTTGAACATTTAAATTATTTATAGTATTTAAATGCCCAATCTCAAATACAATATGATTAAATTCAAAAATCCAAATATGACCTAAGAATATATTCATCATTTTTGGCAGAGGTTTCCACCTTAACCAGAAATCATGAACTTTTCTTAGGAACCTTTTGGGTTTATTGAAAAGATTTTAATTCACCCTAGTTGAGTTGATTTAATGCTAGGGTTTGAACATCCCCATTTCAATTTTAGGCAAAATTTAAACATGATGCAACACATGACTAGCTAGCTCAGAGCAAACCAGAAGCTAGGGATGTGACAACTCACCCCCACTAAACAAGAATCTCGTCTCGAGATTCAAGCGTAGGGTAAGGTGAAGGGGTAACGCAGACTAGTATAATCTTCAGGATCCAGGTTGCACTTCAATTGAACGTTGATTCGCTCACCATCATTGTCTCGAAGTCTTGCCTTGAGAACTCCAACTATCATGACAACGAGGGGAAAGGAAAGACCCTAAAAGAATTGTTCTTCTCGAAGGTCGAACAACTCAGGATTAACTCACGGAATGAGACATAGCAACATCTCTCGAGCTGAGAGGCGAAGCACACATCCATAGGAATGGAGTGAAGCAGATGACGAAGGTTCACTAGGTAGACAACAATTTGACGCTTAAGAAGGTGGTAACGATTGTCAACGTAGCGAGGAGTTGAATTGCCATGATACCATAACGATACACCTTAGGGAAGGTGACTCGTAGAGATATCCCCTTAAGTGGCAAAAAGAATTACTTTTGATTCAAAGATCATTGAAACTCTTTATACCAGCCTAAGGCAATCACAAGCGATCATTTGGAGGGGGTCGGTAGAATGGCATACTCGGACTTGGATGATGTGGATTACCTTGTTGAAGACAACGTAATGGATGAATTTGCTTATCACCGAAAATGGAAGAGACCCATGGTAGAAAGGCACAATGGCGGTGCAAGCTGGGAACAGAATGCAAATGCTGGGAATGATTCTGGTAACTGGGGAAGAACCCAACAATAGAGAGTGAATTCCCTGTTTGAAAAGGTCATAGCATTGCCGAGGAAACTGAGAGGAATCCAGGTAGTGCCGATGATAACACGTGGCGCTTGTGCGTGCTCTTAAGAACTTGAGCATTTCCACAATCATCAAGGTTTTATCAACATCCGTGTTAAGGGTGCTGACAACACAACATACTACCATGATGGCTAATGATGGATGATGCAGATGCAAAGGAAGATAACACTTTCTCAAATTTCACCTTAGCGAGGCCAGGGGGACGAAATCTGGATTATCGACCGAGAGACATTTAGCACCCCGCTTCTAATGTTCTCCTTGATGTGCTAGCGTAATCCACCCATAGATATGGTTTGATATCTAGAACATCAAGTAAAAGGTCGGGCTTCGGAATCTCAAAATTCCATAGGGGCAACTAGGGAGTAAATCCTACGAAATCCTCATGGGGAGGTGGCCAACTTCCTCAATCAAGATACTGCAATAATAGGTCTTTCGGCTGGGAGGTGCTAGCCACGACATCCACTTTATCAGTTATCAAGGGACCAATATTATAGTTCTTGGGAAATGTTCCAACCATCACCTCTGCCTGAGATTCAGATCTGGTTGGTGTCAGGATATTCCAGACTTATCGAGTCTAGGAAGAAAAATGAAAGTTTGCAACACAAATCGACGAGATGACGTTGCGGGATTCTCGGGAGATGAATTACGATAGCAAGCTCCAAAACATGAGCTGGTTCTGCTACAACGTGTGAACACGTTGTCCCAGACAAGCATGACCACAAAGTAGTCTTATAATAAAACACTACCAAGTTCAGGAGGGGAACCATCATCGAGGATATCGAAGTCCTTGCATAAGGTATACTCTTAAGAAGGAACTTCTTCTCCTTGAACAAATCAATCAGTGGCTTGGTGTGCTAGGGACACATATAGAATGGAGGTTGCAAGTCTCCAGACCACAGAATACTTCGCACATATGCATGACTGACTTGGGATGATTCTAGAGGAAGCAAAACTAACTTTCTCAAATTCACGGCGGCAACTTTCACCAAATGCACGTGTATAAGAGGAAGTCACTCCTTCATCCAAACATATGCTTCATGAATGAAACACGAAGAAATGCTTACACAAGTTTCCAACACTAGGTTGATGTTCAACATGACTCATGGGAGAGACAAAATGCTGCTGATGGGCTCAACAACAACTCATCGAGATTTCCATGTAAATGGAATTCCATAATTATGTGAACAAGTGATAGCATTGGTCAGACCCAAAAGATATAATGGTGTATGCTCGAGGGATCGACCACGAGTAAGACAACATTACGAACATCGTTGGTTCTGACTTGATTTGAGGATAGCCCACACCCAAATCAAAGTTTTTATAAGGCAATAGGTCCAATAACTGATCACAGGGACCAATCGATGAATATATCATCTTTCTTCAGCACACACTACACAAGAATATCCCTTTGGAACGAACTAAGTTAGGCAAGCTTTTATCTTCCAATTCTCCAAGTTGTTGTCTAGCTTAACCAACTAGCTCAGGGATATCCAACACAAATTCTTGGAGAAAGGGTGGTTTATAAGAAAACCAATTTGATCACGAGCTCAACATAGCGGTCAGGTGACAACCTGGTAATACTTCCGATAAGATCTTCGGAAAATCACGAACCACCGGTATGTTACTAAGCTTGAGAATAATCTTGCTGTTCAGGGCAAGACGATATAATCAAACAAGCAAGGATTGACACTATCCTAACTCATTGATTGAAAAGTGCACCAGGAATAAGGACTAGGTAGCACGATCAATCTTAGAATGATGACTCAATAATCAACACGCTAAGAATGATGTTGTTGTCCATTTAACTACTAAGCAACGGAGTTGCTAGCAGTATTGATTTCATACACCACGATTCACTTGTCGGCATTCCGGTTACAATAACACAGGAACCGAGGAATGAACAATGATGGCAAGAAGTATCACTGTACCAAGAGTTCATAGGATGGTGTGCAATTCCTATAACAATCCCGATATAAAGATGGTAATACTCCAAGGTAGAACAGAGCAAAAGCTGGATTGGCATTTTGATCTGCGGAGTACGACTGCTTTGACCCAATCCTGGATATGGAAGAGGTACTGGAGTTTGTTTCTCCTGGTCATTCTACGATAGAATGGCTTGACGGACCACAAGAGTAATAGGCATTGATAAACGAACGCACGCATACTCTTGACTATCAATTGATAGACGAAGGTCAGTAGACAACTAAAGAGGGATAACTCAAAGGAACATATAACTTTCTGAGTTGTGGATGCATAGATTAGTATGTCGAACCAAGTTCAACAAGTTTCTTCCGAATAACCCATGCAGAAAAGTAGAACTGGCAGAGTCACAATATATAATGGAGAACTCATCGAGAGCACTCTTGTTGTCATCTTTTGGTTCAGAAGAACTTCTGCCAAGAATGGTTCATGGTAATTGGAAGAAGGATGTACCACGAACCTCGAGAACTATCGCAAAGGTTACTAATATCCTAAAGGAACTAGCAAACACTATAAACATGAGGTAGGTAGGGTGAGTCTCGGGTTCAAAACCCAGGAGTAGAATACCTACTACTAAGTAGCATCACGGGATGCTTTCGAGAATAAAGGCCAGAAGCATCACACTGGGAACACAAATCATGGCTAAATTACTAGATGATCCCCTAAGACACCTAGGGTTATAATAATATCTCCAACATATATGTCAAGGTAACAGAGTACCTCAACTCACTGATTAGTGTGGTTAATCTGGCCCAAAGGAACATTGAAACCAGAGGAAAAGGATTTTGCAAATGCGTCAGACTCTTTGGAAACCTGGGATGACTCGGACAGCATAACGACTGTAAATGCTCAGAAAAGACTTGAGACATTCACAAAAATGGTGGCATAACCATTCAGAAGCACAATATCAAGGTCTCGAGATCAATAATTAACATACAGAGGTAGAAACTGAACTGAGGCTTAATCCAACAATCTTATAAGTCTACTGATTAGTAACACGTGGTCCTAATAGCAAGAAGAGATAGCCTAGTTCTTAATCCCCGTAGGAAAGATAAGATGACTCAGATCAGAAGGGCATAAGGTATAAGGAGTAAAAAGAGCCTTATGTTCCATCCCACAATCAATTCCCCTACATATTACTAAAGAATTTCTAGACTCAATATCGACCAGTTTGGCTTGGTAATCCTACAGACAGTCAAGCTCTGATACCAACGCTGTCAGGACCCCGACTCAATGCCACATCGATCTAGCATGTAACACCTCATATCACTTTGCGGCCTCACGTACGGTATTCCCACGGGTGTTGCCTTACCTTTGCCCGAGACCGTTTGCGCCTTTTGGCACACGTATATGATAGTGTCGCTAGCATCCATATGATAAGGAGCCCGGGCTGACATGGATAGTTGTAAACCCAAAGTGGCACAGACTTACAGGGACAGGCATTCATGACCCAGCATTGAACGTGTCGGTCATCAGCGAGTGAATTCAGGCTGTAGCACTGGGCTAGTAGGACTCCGGTGAACCGGGCTGTAGCAGGCTAACAGGACTCCGGTATTCATCGCGTGACATTTCCCCGAAGGGACAGACACATGAACGAAGAAGGACACATGCCGGCCATCCTAAGTGTTCCGGAGCAGTAGCAAGCTACCATGGCTCGGTGGAAACACTAGGAGACATTTCCCGGTAAGAGAGGCTACTAAAGATAAACAACTAGATAGTCAGATCCCACACATACCAAGCATTTCAATAACATACACACAATATGCTCGATATGTGCAAACACAACATGGCATCACAACATGACTACGACTCAAGTATTTATCCAATAGGCTCCGAGGAGCGAGATATTACAAACAGGGTCTCATGACCCAACATTCAAAGCATACAAATCAAAGCACAAGCGGAAGCTATCATGTCTGGGTACATACATCTATAAATGAGAAAGGCTGAGAAGCCTGACTATCTATCAGATCCTGCCGAGGGCACAAGATCGTAGCTGAGGTAACAAGCTAAACATCGAAGTCCACGTGGAACTACTAGTGAGACCGAAGTCTCTCTGCAAAAACATAAAATAGGCAAACGTGATTACAAATGTACCCAGCAAGACTTACATCAGAACTAACTACATATGCATCATTATCAACAAAGGGGGTGGTGGAGTTTAACTGCAGCAAGCCAGCTTTGACTCGGTGGCTATCCTGAACTACGACTGCAAGCGACTCTTTGAGGTGGCGCACACGAGTCCACATATTCACCAACCAATACACCACTATGGAACCACTCCCGTCTCCCTACGAGAACGCCATCCATAGCACTCACGCTTATCTTGCGTATTTTTAGGGTATCCACTTTCACTTGTCTATGAACTAATATAAGCAACCCAGAAGTCCTTTACCGCGGACACGGCTATTCGAATAGATGGTGTTAACCCTGCAGGGGTGTACTTCTTCATACATGTTTCCACGACTTAGCGTCTGCACACGACATGTGCTCGGCAGACTTCAAGCGAAAGCCGACGTGGGTGTAGACCACGACCTACCTAAACACTCAAGTCTCTAGTCCAGGTTTATCGCCTATTCGGGTTCCATCCATGAGGAGATCCGGCCGGAGTTTCGCTCACAGCCCCAAACGATGTGAACAGGGTTCCCGAGACACTAAACGGGCATCCGGTACACCGTGCCACGTACCTACCGCATCACAGCCCACCCCTACGGTCAGCGCTGTCCACGGCCTCCAGTAAGCTAAAAACACCAGAAACTACTTGCAACTCCTGGACAGAGGACAAGGGTGAATAAGAAGTCGAGCGGGGTCATATTTCAGGGCCCAATGTATGGTAGTAGCTGAATCATGGATCACAAACACAGAACTCAGTTCCTAAGGACGGCTTCAGTGAGACAACCCACCATGTACTCCTACATGGCCTCTCACCGACACCTTTACCAAATCGTGTTCACACACTTAGCTCACACACAGAAGGACATGTTCACACACCTCTGATTCATCCCCGATGAATCAGACCTGACTCAACTCTAAGCAGTAGCAGGCATGACAAACAAGCAAGAATGAGTAGGCACAACAGGGCTCAAACAACTCCTACTCATGCTAGTGGGTTTCATCTATTTACTGTGGCAATGACAGGTCATGCAAAGGATAAAGGGGTTCAGCTACCGCACCAAGTAACAGATGAATCGGTGTTGTCCTAATGCAGTAAAAGAGAGCAGGAGCGAGAGAGTAGGATTGTATCGGAATGAACAAGGGGGTTTTGCTTGCCTGGCACTTCTGAAGATAACATTGAGTCTTCATCAGTGTCAATGATCACATCATCGGTATCACGTCTATCGAGAGGGGACAAATACCGGCAACACAGAAGGGAACACAATCAATGCAATGCACAATATGATGCATGATCGTGACATGGCAAAATGAATGTGTTTTGGGCTAATGCAACTAGCAACAGATTAAATGAAGTTGGTTTGAATACAAGATTCAAATTCAAACTCCATATGTGATTATTCAAATGCCATTTAATTGATTTGTGCTAAACAGCAGCTATAAGTTGTTCTAACATGCATGAAAGTGGTACAGATGGATTCCTTGAATTTTTCTGATAATTTTTCATATATAAATTATTTAATTTGGAGTTACGGTTGAATTTCTATGAATTTTAGAAGTTTTAGGCATTTTCTGGAATTTCCTGAATAATATAAATCCAGAAATGAATTATGGCGTCAGCACCACGTCATGGTGACGTCAGCAGGGTCAACTGGGTTGGCTCGGGTCAAACCTGACGTGTGGGGGTCACACGTCAGTGACACAGGACCTAATCCCGGTCAAACCCAGCGCTGACTGGGGTTTGACCAGGGGTGGGGCCCACAGTCAGTGGCCTAGGGGGTTGGTTAGTGCGTCATTAGTGGCTAATGACAGCGCCACGTCACTGGCCACCGGAGTTCGGCCGGCCGCGACCCGAAACACGGCGGAAGTTCACCGGGGTTGCGCTACGGGCGGCGGCTGGATCCGCGAAGGGCACCAGAAGGTAGCCCGTGCCCGTGCGCATCTAGGGGGGCCAACGGGAGGTGCGGGGGTGGCCGGGGTTCTCCGGAGTGGAGCCCGAGGCGGCGGCCGGAGCTCGGGATTGGGGCGAGTTAGTGCTACGGTGGGCAAACGAGCGAGGTGAGCGGCTAGCGGGGCGCTACGCGGTGCGGGGAGCGAGTTAGGCACGCCAGGGTGACCAAATGGTCACCGGAGCTACGCCGGCGACGAGCTCAGGCGGCGGCATGCTACGGCCAGCTATGAAATGGCGGCTACGGCGAGCGGCAAGCCACGGGGTTAGGGGCAAAACATGCAGGAGCTCACGGTGGTTCGGATGGGGTAGATGACGAGCTCGGGGAAGCGAAACGGCGGCGAATCGACGGTGAAGATCCTCGGCGGCCGGCGATGGAAATGGCGATGGTGGCGGCGTTGCAGCGTGTCCGGGACCTTGTGGCTCGGTGGGGAGAAAGAGGGGGTCGAGGCGGAGCCTTTGAGCGCATCGGCGAGGCTAGGGAGTGGCGGTGGCCGCGAGGGAGCTCGTCGGTGGCGGCGGCTCCGTTCGGGCGAGTGAGAGAGAGGTCCAGGGGAGAGGATGAGGACGCGGGAGAGTGAGGAGAGAGGCAGGGAGGTGCGTGGCGTCTCCGGGGCGTCGAGGAGGAAGCAGGAGGTGGCCAGGGGGAAGCAGGAGGTGGCCGAGGCCTCTCGGGCGCGCGCCATGCCTCGCCTCTGCCTACTGGCAGAGGAAGACGACAGGGGGGGGGAGTGGAGATGGGCTGGGCCGTGCTGGGCCAGGTAAGTGGCGCCAGGTAACTTCCTTCTCTCTCTCTCTTTTATTTCTTTTCTATTTCTGTTATTTTGTTTTTGATTTGATTTAAAATACCAAATCATTTAATAAAATCCTGGAAACAATTATGGGTGCTTTCTGAATTATTTCAGTGACCCTTAACAATTTCCAACATTTATTTGAACATTTAAATTATTTATAGTATTTAAATGCCCAAAGTCAAATACAATATGATTAAATTCAAAAATCCAAAAATGACCTCAGAATATATTCATCATTTTTGGCAGAGGTTTCCACCTTAACCAGAAATCATGAACTTTTCTTAGGAACCTTTTGGGTTTATTGAAAAGATTTTAATTCACCCTAGTTGAGTTGATTTAATGCTAGGGTTTGAACATCCCCATTTCAATTTTAGGCAAAATTTAAACATGATGCAACACATGACTAGCTAGCTCAGAGCAAACCAGAAGCTAGGGATGTGACAATACCCAGCATTGGTGGTTTTACATGGAAAATCCATCCAGCGGTTTAATGCGGAGGAACTCCTATTCTTCTCCCTTGTAGAATTCGGACAGTATCCTTGCCAAACATGTGGCGGAGTCTGGACCTTTGCGACTGCAGCAGGAGGTAACGTCTTCTCCATTGAAGTGCCACATGGGTTTTCCCCTATATTGAAGTGGTTGCACTCCCCTTATAATACATATTGACATGACCTCAATTATTGTCAATCCTGATTTGGCCAGGGTTTGTATCCGGCTCATCATATCGAAGACTTCCATGTTTTCCTCCTCCTGTGAGCTCCGAGGGCGCCAGCTTTGGCGTTTCTTCAGCGGAGCATTGGTGAACTCAGGAAGGCCGGTCTGGACTGGGTCCAGAAGGGGAACGTCATCAACATAAAACCACTGTGAGGGCCAGTCGTCGGACGCCTTCTTTGGAGTACCGGACAGGTATCCGGTCTGGGCGATGCGCCATATTTCGGCTCCGCCCACTTGATATATAGACCCCTTCTGGTTGCGGGGGAAGAGGCAGAATAACCTCTTCCACAGCTCGAAATGTGCTTCGCAGCCCAGGAACAGCTCGCAGAGGGCAACATAGCCCGCGATATGCAGTATGGAGGCGGGGGGTAAGATTATGCAACTGGAGGCCATAAAACTCCAGAAGCCCGCGAAGGAATGGGTGGATTGGAAACCCGACGCCTCTTAGCAGATACGGGACGAGGCATACCCGCTCCCCCAGAGAGGGGTTGGGGAATCTCTCCGCTTGCTCCCCACCATTATAGGTGGCTAGTCCAGATCGGACAGGGAACATGTATGCGGGCGGAAGAAACCCTTTGGTCTGCAGCTCTATTAGTCGGCTGTGAGGGATGGAACACTTTTCCCAATCCCCTGGCTTCGAGCTGGGGGAGCAGCAAGCAGGGCTACGGCGACTGGTCATGATGGGATGCTTTTGGGCGCGCTCTGCGGAATGCTTGCTCGGGGGAAGATGGTGTGATTTGGATCTGAAGATCCCCGTCTCCTCAAATAGACGGATCACCTACGGGATTAGGGTGTCAAATGCAAAAATGCCCCGGCCCCTCGTCTTCGATCGACACGTGGAGGTGGCCATTATTGAAGCACAGAAGCCAAGGAGTAGAACCTTATGGGGAGGCCAGACACTATTCGCTACAATGGGTACACCGGATCTGGAGAAGAACTCGCCTTGCAATGCCGAAGACAATCTGCGCACGGGACTCATCGTCATTGAAGCCTGGTTCGGGGGCTGTTGAGGGAGTCCTGGATAAGGGGGTATCCGCACTGCCGGACTATATACTTTGGTCGGATTGTCTATATAGACCGGAGGGTTTAGTCCATAGGACTCACGATCATTATCATCAACAATCATACCATAGGCTAGCGTCTAGGGTTTAGCCTCTCTGATCTCGAGGTAGATCAACTCTTGTAATACTCATATCATCAAGATCAATCAAGCAAGAACTAGGGTATTACCTCCATCGAGAGGGCTCGAACCTGGGTGAACATTGTGTCCCCAGTCTCCTGTTACCATTAGCCTTAGACGCACAGTTCGGGACCCCCTACCTGAGATCCACCGGTTTTGACACCGACAGTAAGTGACACACTTTTCCATAAACCATCTTATACGGAGACATATACATAGGATTTTTATATGCAGTTCTATAGGCCCATAATGCATCATCAAACTTCTTGGACCAATTCTTTCTAGCTCTATTAATAGTCTTTTGCAAAATTAATTTGAGCTCTCTATTACTTAACTCTACTTTCCCACTAGACTGTGGGTGATAAGGGGTGCAATTCTATGATTAACATCATACTTCGCAAGCATTTTATGGAAAGCACCATGAATAAAATGTGAACCACAATCAGTCATAAGATATCTAGGGACTCCAAACCTCGGAAAAATAACTTCTTTAAGCATCTTAATAAAGGTGTTATGATCAGCACTACTAGTTGGAATAGCTTCTACCCACTTAGTGATGTAATCAACAGCAACTAAAATATGTGTATATCCATTAGAGGCAGGAAAAGGTCCCATATAATCAAAGCCCCAGACATCAAATGGTTCAATAACAAGAGAATAATTCATAGGCATTTCTTGACGTCTACTAATATTAAAAATTCTTTGACATTCATCACAAGACAAAACAAACTTACGGGCATCTTTGAAGAGAGTAGGCCAATAAAAACCGGATTGCGTACCTTATGTGCAGTTCTATCTCCAGCGTGGTGTCCTCCATATGATTCAGAGTGACACTTGCGTAGGATCTGTTCATGTTCATGCTGAGGTACACAACGTCTAATAACACCATCTACTACTTCTTTATATAGGTGTGGGTCATCCCAGAAGTAATGTCTTAAATCATAAAAGAACTACTTATTTTGCTGGTATGTGAAACATGGTGGTATAAATTTAGCAACAATGTAATTAGCATAATCAGCATACCATGGAGCAGTACGAGAACCGTTAATGACCGCTAATTGTTCATCAAGAAAGCTATCATCAATAGGTAGTGGGTCATCAAGAACATTCTCTAGCCTAGACAAGTTGTCTGCAATGGGGTTCTCAGGTCCCTTTCTATCAATAATATGCAAATCAAATTCTTGAAGCAAGAGAACCCGTCAAATAAGTCTAGGTTTAGCATCTTTCTTTTCCATAAGATATTTAATAGCAGCATGATCAGTGTGAATACTAACTTTAGAATAAAAAATGTAAGGTTTGAACTTATCACAAGCAAATACAACTGCTAATAATTCTTTTTCAGTAATAGCATAATTTCTCTGGGAAGAATCAAGAGTCATACTAGAATATTGAATAACGTTTAATTTCTTATGAACTCTCTGCCCTAGAACAGCACCTACAGCATAATCACTAGCATCACACATAATTTCAAAAGGTAAATTCCAATCAGGTGGCTGAAAAACGGGTGCAGTGATCAAAGCTTTCTTAAGTATTTCAAATGCTTCTACACAATCATCATCAAAGACAAACGGAATATCTTTTTGCAATAAATTAGTCAGAGGCCTAGAGATTTTAGAAAAGTCCTTAATGAACCTCCTATAAAAACTGGCATGACCAAGGAAACTTCTTATACCTTTAATGTCCTTGGGACGTGGAATCTTTTCAATAGCATCAACTTTAGCCTTATCAACTTCAATACCTCTTTTAGAAATTTTATGCCCCAAGACAATGCCTTCGTTAACCATAAAGTGACACTTTTCCCAATTTAGGACGAGACTAGTGTCTTCACATCTCTGCAAAACTCGATCAAGGTTGCCCAAGCAATCATAAAAAGCGGATCCATAAACGGAGAAGTCATCCATGAATAGCTCACAAATCTTTTCACAAAAGTCAGAGAATATAGCCATCATGCATCTTTGAAAGGTAGCAGGTGCATTGCATAAACCAAAAGGCATACGTAGATAAGCAAATGTACCGAAAGGGCAAGTAAAAGTAGTTTTTGATTGATCTTCCGCTGACACAGGTATTTGAGAGAAACCAGAATAACCATCTAGAAAGCAAAAATGTGTATGTTTGGATAGTATTTCTAGCATTTGATTAATAAAAGGTAAAGGGTAATGATCTTTCTTAGTAGCTTTATTTAATTTACGGAAATCAATTACCATCCTATAACCTGTAATAATTCTTTGCGGAATCAATTCATCTTTATCATTAGGAACAACAGTAATACCTCCCTTTTTAGGGACACAATGGACAGGGCTTACCCATTCACTATCAAGAACAGGATAAATTATACCCGCCTCAAGGAGCTTTAATATCTCCTTTCTTACCACTTCTTTCATCTTAGGGTTTAATCGTCGTTGAGGATCCCTAACCGGTTTAGTGTCTTTCTCCACTTTTATTTTGTGCTGGCATAGAGTAGGATAATGCCCTTAAGATCTTCCAGAGTATATCCAATAGCAGCATGGTGCTTCTTCAGAGTTTTCAATAATCTTTCCTCTTCTTGTTCCAAAAGGTTAGCACAAATAATAACAGGATATATCTTCTTTTCATAAAGATAAGCTGTAACGCCCCGGATACAACTTTCCATATTCGTAACTCCAACTCTTGCCTTTTCCGGAGATGCGATATGTTATTTCCTTCGTGGTTGGGTTTTGTCTTTTGTTTTGCATGTTGTTCATGTCTTGCATCTCATCTCATAGCATCATGCGCATTGCATCTGCATGTATTTCATAAAACTTGCACCCATTCATAGTTTCCACGTCCCCCCTTGCCTTCGTTGACCGTTCCGAGACCAACCATGTTTTTCGTTTCCCTCTTTTCAAAACACTTAACCTCTCTGCACAAGCACCCAGCCCCTCTTGCGCGTGTCTGAAACTTGCCCGAACCCGACCCGCTCAGTCTTTACCGATGGACCCGGATCATCCCCAAACATCCCGAAAGTATCTTCGTTTCTTTGTTGGATTCTCCCTAGCCTATTTTTCCGTCCGTCGGATTACGATCGTAGGGATGTGATATCCCCTAACCTAAATTCATCTGATATAAATATCGGGGCAACCCTAGACCCTAGCTGTCCCATCCACCCATTCCCATTCGCGCCGCCACTCCTCTTCCTCGGGATCCATCCCGAGCCAACCACCTCTCCACCTCCCCGATCCATCCACCAACCAGCATCGCGTCCGACCAAGTCCCTTGTTTTCCGCCGCCACCCAATCCGTCCATCCAGCCGCAGCAATGCCTCCCCTCGATGGCACCCCATCGCTCATGCTCGAGCCCCTCTGCCTCGATCCACCAGGCGCCTAGCTCGTACTAGTAGCCAACGCATACGAGAGGAGCTCCTCGTTCCCCTTGACCCCGACCTCCGCGCCTCACCTGCCCCGCTTCGTCGCTCGACGACCAACGCTGCTGCCGGCGACCACCACCAGGAACAGCGTCGCCCTGCCTCCTTTCCTTTCTTCTCTTTTTCCTTCGTCTCTCATCTCACTTCTGACCTCGCAGAGACCTCCCAGGGAGCCCGCCATGGCGTCCAGGGGGCTTCAGGCCCAGCAGCCGCCGGTTCGGATCCGTCGACCTCGACCCCATGACCTCCTCCGCGCCTCCCCATCATCATCTCCGGCGCCAAGCCGCCTCCAAGCTCTGCCTCGCCGGAGTTCCCGCATCGCCGCGGCACTCCTCTGTTTCGTTCGAGCAGAGGAGCTCGAACTGCTCGCCCGCATCATTGACCCGTCGCCCTGCTGCCTGGGCCTCTCCAGCCGCAGCGCTCCAAGACCAGCCTCGGCCTGCCAGCTCCACCACCAACTGGCCCATGCGGCCTGGTGAGCACCCAGATCCAGTGCCCCCTCCTGTACACTGTTGGCCCAGCCAGTTTCGGCCCATGTCTTGTTCTTTTCCCCGCTTGCGAATTTGTCTAATTATCCAGTGTTTTACTATTTTGCAGAAAAACCCTCATGATCATGCATTTAATAACTCACAAACGATGCATCGGATTAAAATGATTTATATATGTAAAATGCTTAGAATTTTGTGTAGATTTATAATTTTCCACCACATTCATGTCAAATATGTTTAAACTGCTGTTTGCATTTGTTTTGCATAATGCCATGTTAAAATGATTTATTTCATAACTAATTAACTGTAGCTCCGATTTCAATAAACTTTATATGTATTTGGGGTGTAAAAATGCCTGGTTTAACATGGTCCACTTTATTTTCCTGTTTAACAACTTTAAAATATGGTTTAGGGCAGAACAGTACCAAATCTAAAATATGCACATGAGGATTTTCCGGAATTGTTGTTAGTTACTTCTGGCCTCATTTAAACTTGCCTAGATAGATAGTTTCATTATGCTTCGCCTCTTGCCATGTTTAACAATATTTAATATTGTTGGGTAGCCTAAACGAGATTAAACTAAATAATTGCTTGTGGTGTTTTGTCAATATGCAACTGGTTGCATATTGAGCTCCACTTAACTTGTAGCATTGTTTGTTTCACTTTGCCATGCCATGCTCTTTAAACCGGACATGCATCATACTCGATTGTGCATCATGCCATGATTATGCTTGTGTGTTTACCATGTTTTTTGTTTGTTTCCGGTGTTGCTTCTTAGTTTCGGTAATGTTGCGATTGTGAGGATTCGTTTGACTACTCCCGTTCGTCTTCTTCATGGAGTTCTTCTTCCTTGAGGGATTTCAGGCAAGATGACTGTCACCTTGGATCTCATTACTATCATTGCTATGCTAGTTGCTTCGTTTATCGCTATGCTGTGCTACCTATCACATGTTTATCAAGCCTCCCTAATTGCCATGTCAGCCTCTAACATTTGACACCTTTCCTATGCAAACCGTTGTTTGGCTAGGTTACCGCTTTGCTTAGCCCTCTTATAGCGTTGTTAGTTGCAGGTGAAGTTGAAGATTGCTCCATAGTGGGCAGGGTTTTGGTTGGGATATCACAATATCTCTTATATTATTAATGCATCTATATACTTGGTAAAGGGTGGAAGACTCGGCCTTATGCCTGGTGTTTTGTTCCACTCTTGCCGCCCTAGTTTCTGTCATACCGGTGTTATGTTCCCGGATTTTGCGTTCCTTACGCGGTTGGGTGATTTATGGGACCCCCTTGACAGTTTGCTTTGAATAAAACTCCTCCAGCAAGGCCCAACCTTGGTTTTACCATTTGCCTCACCACCACCTATACCCTTCCCTTGGGTTGGCCAACCCAAGGGTCATCTTTATTTTAAGACCCCCCCCCCCCGGGCCAGTGCTTGTCTAAGTGTTGGTCCGAGTTGAGCTGCCTGCGGGGCCACCTCGGGGCAACTTGAGGGTTGGTTTTACTCGTAGCTAGTCTCATCCGGTGTTGCCCTGAGAACGAGATATGTGCAGCTCCTATCGGGATTTGTCAGCGCATCGGGCGGCTTTGCTGGTCTTGTTTTACCATTGTCGAAATGTCTTGTAAACCGAGATTCCGAGTCTGATCGGGTCTTCCTGGGAGAAGGTATATCCTTCGTTGATCGCGAGAGCTTATCATGAGCTAAGTTGGAACACCCCTGCAGGGTATAAACTTTTGAAAGCCGTGCCTGCGGTTATAGGCAGATGGGAATTTGTTAATGTCCGGTTGTTGATAACTTGACACCAGATCCGAATTAAAACACATCAACCGTGTGTGTAGCCGTGATGGTCTCTTTTCGGTGGAGTCCGGGAAGTGAACACGGTTTTGGGTTATGTTTGACGTAAGTAAGAGTTCAGGATCACTTCTTGATCATTACTAGTTAACGACCGTTTCGCTTGCTCTCTTCTCGCTCTTATTTGCGTATGTTAGCCACTATATATGCTTAGTCGCTGCTGCTGCCTCACCACTTTACCCCTTCCTTTCCCTTTAAGCTTTGCTAGTCTTGATACCCATGGTAATGGGATTGCTGAGTCCTCGTGGCTCACATATTACTACAACAACAGTTGCAGGTACAGGTTATGCGATGATCTTGACGCGAGAACGATGTTTGCTTGTCTTGGAGTTCTTCTTCTGCTTCTTCTTCGATCAGGGGATAGGTTCTAGGTCGGCAGCCTGGGCTAGCAGGGTGGATGTCGTTTGAGTTTATGTTTGTGTTTCATCCGTAGCCGGATGATGCTCTTGTGTATTGTGATGTTGTATTCGTGGTGCATTGTATGCCTCTTGTATGTATCCCCATCTATTATGTAATGTTGATGTAATGATATCCACCTTGCAAAAGCGTTTCAATATGCAGGTCTATCCTTGGTGGGACCTTCGAGTTCCTTTTGGATAGGGTCGCATATTGGGCGTGTCAAGTTGGTATCAGAGCCTCGACCGACCATAGGAGCCCCCTTGATTGTTGGCCATTGTTGAGTCTAGAACAAAAAAGTTTTGAGTCTTAGGATTATATATATCGGAGAGTAGGATTCTTTTTACTCCTCAATCCCTTCGTCGCTCTGGTGAGGTCTCCTGACGTAGATGTTTTGACTTTCCTCTCCTCAAATTTCACTAATTTTTTTTAGGATCACGCGGGTATCTTGGAATCGTTCTGATGGTTTTGTGACGAGAACATTGTTCTTGGTGCCTCCTGTCTATTATGTGGCATTGACCCGGGGAGTTGAGCTCCGAGGTGTTGTCGTCACAATTTTATCGTTGCAGTTCTGGAATACCTGAGTTTTGCCGACATCGAAAATCTCTTTTATGCAGTTGTTGGTGAGATAACCTCGACGTCACCCAGTACTGGGGCGGGAGTTCGGGTGTATTGCCATAACTCGTATAACAGATGCTTTTCGAAGGTTGAGGTACACAATTTCCGGAGTTTTCTTGGTTATGTGTTGACGGATGGATACATTTGGATGTAGGGATTGTTAGTTTGGGTGAGATATTTATTGCTTCCCCTATATCCCCAACACCAGATTGCGTAACCAGAAAGTTTCGGGAGTTTATAGGTGGCAAGTCAAGTAGCTCCTAGAATATCTTTCCGACAGATGCATGATATGGGATTGGGTAAATCTCTATCATATGTATTTGTTCCGGCTTATTCTGCAAGCCAAATCCTTTGTTTTGTTTTATTTGTGGTATTCGAGTTGCTGTGAAGTCAAGTGTTGATTCCATACCTTTCAAGCGGTGTTTTCATATGTCTATGGGAGTACCAATCCTTCTTGTTTATCGAGATTGTCATGTCAATTCTTTTCCAAACCGGCGTGCTTCTCTTCAAGTGGATCCCATCATTTTTTCCCATCCGCAAGATCAATTCTAAGTTTTCTCAACGGTGTTTATTTCATCTGTCCCAAGTTGTCTTTGTTTTCCCCGCCCTCCCACCCTTTTCTTCAAGGACTCAGATTTCTTAATCGGGTATCCATTTGATTGATGAGAAGTCTCTTCACTCTTTTCAATCAATGTTCTTATCCGGTGATTCTCAGGAAGATACTAACGGAGCTTCAAGTTCATCATTCTTCATTCTCGTATTCTTCTTCGGTGGATTAATTTCAAGTTTCGGTGTTGATCATATCTCTTCCTGTTGTTTCACATATCTTCCCATGTGAATTTCTTATCCAAGGCTCTATTATTTATTCACCTCTCCCAGTTCATATCCGGAGTGCTGAAGATATCTCGGAAGATTCGTGCTTCCATTCTCTATCTGTTCAAGTTATTTTGAGGTTGTTATCTCATTCAAGCCATTTAATTCAATCGGTGCAATCCCCCCTTTCAATCAATCATTCAACGGTGTATCTTTTGAGCGGGCCCTAACCCACAAGTCTTTTCCCAGGATCTTACCTGACTCTTCGAATTATCAGGAGCGATTCTCAAATTCATTTCCAAGTTTGACGTAAGAATGAATTTTCATCAGTCACATGCCTTCTCCAAGGTTGTTTTCAAATTCTTTTCATCTTTGGCTCAACCTTTCCTCTTTTAATTCTCCCGGAGTATCTCAACAATTCATGGTGGTTCTCATCTTAATTCTCAACATTTGAAGACCGAAGAAGGATTTCTCTTGAATCTTGCTCCATTCTCTTCAAGATTCATGGTTCTAGCTTCATTCCATCCTCATAATTGTTTTTGATTGTGACAATTCTTTTCTTTCCATCCAGAGCATTTCATGAATTGTTTCCATTTCTTTCCTCCGAAGGCCATCATGTCATAATTTTTCATTCTTAGCGTGTAGCTCTCATTCTCCAAATTTCACCGGTGAATCGTTCTAATATCCTCTAATCAGTTCATGATCTCTTTGTTCTCAGGTAGCTAAATCCCCTCAAGTATCTTCATTTGTTTTCCAATTCTTCCCGATGAATTGTGCCTTGCTACTTTCATTTTCAATTCTTACGGTGGTTCGTTCAAGATTTCTCTTCCTTCGTTATCATATCAAATATTCGTTGTTTCCAAATCCTACCGGTGGTTCCCTGAAGACCTTCACAAGTTTACGCTATATCTCTCTTAATTCTTTCTATGAGAATAAGTAGTATGCCAAATCCATTGCTGGCCATCAATTTAATTTGATGAAGGATAATCATACAATCAATCTTATTCTTATTTCCTCGAGGTGATTCAATTCTTTTCTTCCGGAAATTGTTCATGATGAAGTAATTCTCGGTTCTAGTATTCATCTTTTCTTTCCGGAGTTCCAAGTTCTCGCGGTTATATCATCGCGAAGCTCCATCTAAATCATTGCAAGGCTTCACCTTGTGTTTTCAACTTCTCTTTCTTTCTATCATCCTTTCATTACCGGAGTTCTTCATGGAGTCTCTACATTATGGTTCATCAAGGATTCTTTTCATTCTTCAATTGTTCTTCAAGATTTCTCTCGAAGTTATGATCTGCTAAGCTATACTCTAAAATAAACATGGTGCTCAACACATGTTTTGTTTTGAGGCATTCAAGTATTCTTCTTCTTGCATTCCAAAGTGCAATTATTTCTACCTTAGCTTTTGAGGTGGTGTTATATCATTCTTGGCAATTTCCATTCAGGTTTCGCGATTCACATGTTGTCTAGAATGAGGTATTTTAAATCCATCAATCTCTTCTTTGGAGTTATCTTGGTATAGATTTCACCTAAAGGCTTCCATTGGGAATGTTGCTATTTGTGGTGCTTATCAATGATCCAAGCTTGCTCTTTATCTTCTTGGTGGAAGAAGTTTTCATCTCTTTGTTGATCTCAAAGCAAGCAATTGTTTTCGTTAGTGGCAGAATGTCACCTCATAGTCTTGAGATGTTTTCCATAAGCCCACTACAAGCCTATTCGTTTCGTTGTGGATTTTCCAACAACCCCGTTGTAACCTTCTTGGAAGGGTGTTTTCCAAGCTCATTTGTGGCAGAAGTTGGCATTTTCTTCTCCGTTCTTTTATCCCAATGATCTATCTTCTTTTCGTTCTTCCGGAGGCATGGTGATATTGCTCCCTTCACTCATCATCTCAGATTGTGAGGTCATGTTCTTTTCATGCTTATCCATTTAACCGGCGTGTCGTGTCCTCCATTCAAGTTCTTTTCATCTTATCAAGTCTTGCATCTCTTGTTTTAACCGAAGTGCTGCCCGAATTCTTCCTCTCTCATCTTGTTTTAACCGAAGTGGTTTCGAATTCTATCTTGTCCATTAAACTCTTGATTCATGTCCTTGCAACCTTCAAGTTCTTGTAATGTTCCTTGTTCCTCTTTTCTAACAGGTTGTTTGCAATCTCGTTCATCTCTGTTTTATTCTCTCTTTTATATTGCTCAACCTCTCAAGGTTCGTGGTTTCACTCATTTGTCGAAGAAGCACCTTAGTTTTACCTCTTCTCTTCCCTTTCTGTTTTCCCTCCGATGCCATCCTAGATCTCAGGACGAGATCCTCTCATAGTGGTGGAGTGTTGTAACGCCCCGGATACAACTTTCCATATTCGTAACTCCAACTCTTGCCTTTTCTGGAGATGCGATATGTTATTTCCTTCGTGGTTGGGTTTTGTCTTTTGTTTTGCATGTTGTTCATGTCTTGCATCTCATCTCATAGCATCATGCACATTGCATCTGCATGTTTTTCATAAAACTTGCACCCGTTCGTAGTTTCCACGTCCCCCCTTGCCTTCGTTGACCATTCCGAGACCAACCGTGTTTTTCGTTTCCCTCTTGTCAAACCACTTAACCTCTCTGCACAAGCACCCACCCCCTCTTGCGCGTGTTCGAAACTTGCCCGAACCCGACCCGCTCAGTCTTTACCGATGGACCCGGATCATCCCCAGACATCCCGAAAGTATCTTCCTTTCTTTGTTGGATTCTCCCTAGCCTAGTTTTCCGTCCGTCGGATTACGATCGTAGGGATGTGATATCCCCTAACCTAAATTCATCTGATATAAATATCGGGGCAACCCTAGACCCTAGCTGTCCCATCCACCCATTCCCATCCGTGCCGCCACTCCTCTTCCTCGGGATCCATCCCGAGCCAACCACCTCTCCACCTCCCCGATCCATCCACCAACCAGCATCGCCTCCGACCAAGTCCCTTGTTTTCCGTCGCCACCCAATCCGTCCATCCAGCCGCAGCAGTGCCTCCCCTCGATGGCTCCCCATCGCTCATGCTCGAGCCCCTCTGCCTCGATCCACTAGGCGCCTAGCTCGTACTAGCAGCCAACGCATAGGAGAGGAGCTCCTCATTCCCCTTGACTCCGACCTACGCGCCTCACCTGCCCGCTTCGTCACCCGACGACCAACGCCGATATATAGTGGCTAACCTTTGACACCTTTCCTATGCAAACCGTTGTTTGGCTATGTTACCGCTTTGCTTAGCCCTCTTATAGCGTTGTTAGTTGCAGGTGAAGTTGAAGATTGCTCCATGGTGGGAAGGATTTTGGTTGGGATATCAAAATATCTCTTATATTATTAATGCATCTATATACTTGGTAAAGGGTGGAAGACTTGGCCTTATGCCTGGTGTTTTCTTCCACTCTTGCCGCCCTAGTTTCCGTTATACCGGCGTTATGTTCCCGGATTTTGCGTTCCTTACGCGGTTGGGTGATTTATGGGACCCCCTTGACAGTTTGCTTTGAATAAAACTCCTCCAGCAAGGCCCAACCTTGGTTTTACCATTTGCCTCACCACCACCTATACCCTTCCCTTGGGTCGGCCAACCCAAGGGTCATCTTTATTTTAGCCCCCCGGCCAGTGCTTGTCTAAGTGTTGGTCCGAACTGAGCTGCCTGCGGGGCCACCTCGGGGGAACTTGAGGGTTGGTTTTACTCGTAGCTAGTCTCATCCGGTGTTGCCCTGAGAATGAGATATGTGTAGCTCCTATCAGGATTTGTCGGCGCATCGGGCGGCTTTGCTGGTCTTGTTTTACCATTGTCGAAATGTCTTGTAAACTGGGATTCCGAGTCTGATCGGGTCTTCCTGGGAGAAGGTATATCCTTCGTTGATCGCGAGAGCTTATCATGGGCTAAGTTGGGACACCCCTGCAGGGTATAAACTTTTGAAAGCCATGCCTGCGGTTATAGGAAGATGGGAATTTGTTAATGTCCGGTTGTAGATAACTTGACACCAGATCCGAATTAAAACACATCAACCGTGTGTGTAGCCGTGATGGTCTCTTTTCGGCGGAGTCCGGGAAGTGAACACGGTTTTGGGTTATGTTTGACGTAAGTAAGAGTTCAGGATCACTTCTTGATCATTACTAGTTGACGACCGTTCCGCTTGCTCTCTTCTCGCTCTTATTTGCGTATGTTAGCCACCATATATGCTTAGTCGCTGCTGCTGCCTCACCACTTTACCGCTTCCTTTCCCTTTAAGCTTTGCTAGTCTTGATACCCTTGGTAATGGGATTGCTGAGTCCTTGTGGCTCAAAGATTACTACAACAACAGTTGCAGGTACAGTTTATGCAATGATCTTGACGCGAGAGCGATGTTTGCTTGTGTTGGAGTTCTTCTTCTGCTTCTTCTTCGATCAGGGGATAGGTTCCAGGTCGGCAGCCTGGGCTAGCAGGGTGGATGTCGTTTGAGTTTCTGCTTGTGTTTCATCCGTAGCCGGATGATGCTCTTGTGTATTGTGATGTTGTATTCATGTGGCATTGTATGCCTCTTGTATGTCTCCCCATCTATTATGTAATGTTGATGTAATGATATCCACCTTGCAAAAGCGTTTCAATATGCGGGTCTATCCTCGGTGGGACCTTCGAGTTCCTTTTGGATAGGGTCGCATATTGGGCGTGACATAAGCATATTTAAGATTATCAGGTAATAGTTTTAGCTCAGACACGGGATCACCCTTGGGTGGAGGAGGATCCCCTAGGATTTCAACAGGTAAGTTGTGTTTCCCTTCTTTCATTCATAAACATATCATTTTCTTGGTCTAGCAAATAGTGTTCTAATGGATCAGTAGGTGGCACGGCAATAGAACAAAGACCAATTATTTCATCTTTACTAGGTAACTCTTTATCAAGGCGTTGTCTATGAAATTTAGGAAAAGTAAACTCATGAGTCAACCTATCCAAGCCAATTGTAGCAACATCCTTTTCACAATCAATCCTAGCATTAACAGTATTCAAGAAGGGTCTACCAAATATAACGGGACAAAAGTCATCTAGTGGGGAACCAAGAACAAGAAAATCAGCAGGGTATTTGACTTTCCCACACAAGACTTCAACATCTCTAACAATACCAACTGGTGAAATAGTATCTCTATTGGCAAGCTTAATAGTAACATCAATATCTTCTATTTCAGCGGGTGCAATATCATGCATAATTTCTTGGTATAAGGAAATAGGTATTGCACTAGCACTATCACCCATATCACACAATCCATGATAACAATGATTTCCTATTTTAACAGAAATAATAGGCATGCCTACGACAGGTCTATGTATCTTAGAATGTGGTCTAGCAATATTAGCAGCTTCATCACAGAAATAAATAACATGCCCATCTATATTATCGTCCAAGAGATCTTTAACCATATAAATACTAGGTTCAACTTTAATTTGCTCAGGAGGTGTATAAGTTCTAGTATTACTCTTACTAACAACATTTGAAGCTTTATCATGATCCTTCATTCTAACAGGAAAAGAAGGTTTCTCAACATAAGTAGTAGGAACAATAGGATCATTATAAGTGATCGTCTTTTCTTCAATTGTAATAGGTGCAACTACTTTTACTTCAATGGGAGGATTATATTTAAACCACTTCTCCTTAGGGATATCAACGTGAGCAGCAAAAGATTCACAGAAAGAAGCTACTATCTCAGAATCAAGTCCATATTTAGCGCTAAATCCACGAAAAGCATCGGTATCCATAAAAGATTTAACACAATCAAACTTAGGTGTTATACCTGACTCCTTACCATCGTCGGAACCCTAATCTTCAGAGTTGCGTTTAATTGTTTCCAATAAGTCCCACTTGAATTCATGTCACATCCTAGTTAGCCATGCATTAGAGTGTTGCATCATGTTTACTCCTTCATCAGAAACCTGAAATGGGGATGACAGAACCCCCAGTCCCCTCTGAAACCAACTAGGGTTTACTAAAAACTTTT
The DNA here is from genome assembly GCF_018294505.1 of Triticum aestivum. NCBI lineage: Eukaryota > Viridiplantae > Streptophyta > Magnoliopsida > Poales > Poaceae > Triticum > Triticum aestivum. The sequence goes on from NC_057810.1 coordinate 114,582,714, forward strand.
TCAATGAACCTGAAATGCCCTTCTAAAATGCCCATCATTTTTGTCTTGGTTCAGAACCTCTGCCAAAAGTGGTGCACATTTTCCTAGGCCATCCTAGGGTTTTTGAATTAAATCATAAATATTTGAATTTGGGCATTTAAAATTATATAAAATATTTAAATGCTCAAGTAACTCCAAACTAAAATGTTTCATGTTGGAAATAATCCAACTTTGGTCCAGGAGTAGTTTGATGATTTTAGGAGTTGCCTAAGTATTTTATTTAATTCAACAAAGTTGCAGAAGTATTAAAAAAACAGAAAACAGAAAAAAATGGAAAAAGCTTACCTGGCGCCCAGCACCCGGCCCACCTGCCGGCCCAGCCCAGCACCGCGCCAGCGAGCTGCTTGCCGGCCAGGCAGGCAGGCAGGTGCTCGACGGCGAGCACCGCATGGGTGCCACGCACCTGCTCGCCGCCTCGCCGCCTCCCTCGCCCGGCTAACGCCGTGAATCGGCCTCCCTCTCTCCCCCGAACCTCCCAGACACCCCCTCTCCTCTCCAGCTCCTCTCCCTCGCTCTCCCACGCCATGGCCGACGCCATCGCCGCCACCCCCTCGCCGTAGCCACGCCCTCCGTCAACCCCACGCCATGCCGCCGTGTCCAGGAGCTCCGCCGCCGTCCACTTCATCGAGCTAGCCGAGCCCCGTGTGCTCGTGCGGCCCGAGACCACCGCACCGACCTCGCCCGAGCTCGCCGTCGCGGAGATCCCCTTCAACGCCGTCGCCGCCTCAGCTCGTCCCCGACCCCGCCGGTGGCCTCTACGGGAGCGCTGTGAGCCTAGCTACCCCTCCGACCCTCCCTCTCTCATTCCCGAGCCGTGTAGCCACCGCACGAAGATCACACGCACGCACCGCCGCGGATCTCGTCGCCGACGTGCTCCCGGCCATCCTCCGGCCAACCCGCGGTGTCCAACGCACTCACCACGCTGCGTTGGGCCCAACCGTGCACTTCCCGCACCTCCCCGCACACCCTAGGCCGAGTTCGTCTTTCACCCGAACTCCGGTGGCCGCCAAAGTCGTCGCCGGCGCCAACTCCGGCCACCCCGACCCCAACGGACTCCACCAAGAGCTGCGGCTCGTCCTTAGCTCCACTCCGGTGGTCTCCGCGACCCATTTGGTGGCCGGAACAGCCAAAACCACTTCCGCCGCCGCGTCGGGCTCGCCGGCGGCTAAACGCCGGTGCAGCCGACCCGGGTTTGACCACGGGTGGGCCCTGGTTGACTCCCCTGAGTCAATGACAGGTGGGGCCCAGCCCTGTTAATTAAACAGGTTTAGTTTTAATTAAACTTTAATTAATTTAATCACCCTGACATGCGGGACCCACTGTCAGGTTTGACCCGGACGTGTTCCGTTGACCTGCTGACGTCACACTGACGTCAGGCTGACGCAATAATTGATTTTCTGGAATTATTCTAATATAGGAAATTCCAGAATATAATTTAAACTTCAAAAATTCATAACTTTTATTCTGTAACTCCAAATCAGACAAATTATATATGAAAAATGATCAGAAAAATCCAATCTATCCATCTGTACTATTTTCATGCATGACTAAACAAGTTAACTTGATGTTTAATGCAGAACAAGGAAAAACACTTTAAAGGCCATGTTTGAGTTTGAAATTTGAATCTTTGATTCAAATTGGTTCAAACCCTTCTGGTCTTAGTTGCATTAGCCCAACACACTCATATTGCCATGTTTCATGCATGCATCATATTGTTGCACATTGTTTGGTGATGGTTGTGTATCGGTGTTCTTTGCGGCAGGATCTGCCTCCGAGGAGTATCGTGATTACCCTAACGAAGAACCGTATCAGTGCATCGAACCATCAGGCAAGCAACCAACCATTTGATCATATCGATACAATCCCATGTTCTCGCTCCTGCTCTCTTTTACTGCATTAAGACAACGCGTTTCAAACTGCTGTGTGCTACGGTAGTTGAACCCACTTCCTCTGCATGACCTGTCATTGCCACAGTAACTAGATGAAACCCACTAGCATGTGTAGGAGTTGATTGAGCCATATGTATGTGTTGTTCCTACCTTGCTATGCCTGCTATGCTTAGAGTCGTGTCAGGTCTGGTTCATCTGGGTGATGGGCTAGAGTGAAATGATTATGTCGGTAATGAGAGTGGTGTGGTGAACACGATTTGGTAAAGGTATCGATGAGAGGCCATGTAGGAGTACATGGTGGGTTGTTTCATTGAAGCCGACCTTAAGCACTGAGATCTGTATGTGTGATTTAAGAATCAGCTACTACCATGCATTGGGCCCGAAACCAATGGACCCTCTCGGCTTCTTATTCACCCTAGTTCTCCGTCCAGGAGTTGCAAGTAGTTTCTGGTGTTTGTAGCCTACTGGAGGCCGTGGACAGCGCTGACCGTAGGGGTGGGCTGTGATGCGGTAGGTACGTGGCCGGGTGTACCGAATACCCGTTAGGTATCTCGGGAACCCTGTTCACATCGTTCGGGGCCGTATGGGAAACCTCGGCCGGACTCCCTGCGGATGGAACCTGGATAGGCGATAAACCTGGACTGGAGGCTTAGGTGATTAGGTAGGTCGTGGCCGACACCCACGTTGGGCTTCCGCTTGAAGGTTGCCGAGTACATGTCGTGTAAACGACGGTAAGTGGTGAGAGCGTGTATGAAGAAGTACACCCCTGCAGGGTTATCATGATCTATTCGAATAGCCGCGTCCGCGGTAAAGGACTACTTGGTTGCCTATACAGTTCATAGACAAGTAAATGGAAACTACTAAAAGCCTCAAGATAAGTGTGAGTGCCGAGGATGGCTCTTCCGTAGGAAGACGGAGGTGGATCCTCGGTAGTGTATTGAAGTGGTGAGTAGTGGACTCGTGTGCGCAAAACCATTTCAAGTTGGAGTCTCGTAGGTTAGCCTAGCCAAGAGTCAAAGCTGGCTTGCTGCAATAACTCCACCAACCCTTCTTGATAATATGCATGTATGTAGGATCTGATGTAAGTCTTGCTGAGTACCTTTGTACTCATGTTGCTATAATTTACATTTTTACAGAAGACGCTGCAACCCCTTCTGATGGGTTCTACGTAGACGTTGACATCAATGAGTAGGCTAAGGCCCAGGTGGTGATCCTGAGCTTGTGAAGGACCACGTAGTATAGCTAGGCTTTCCAAGCCTCTTTTATTTTACTAGTTGTCTGTACTCAGACAAGTTACTTCCGCTGCTGGTTTGTATGACTGTATGACTTGAATGCTGGGTCGTGTGACCCGTACCTTTGTGTATGTTATGTATGGCTCTCTGAGCCTTAAATAAAGTACTTGTGTCGTAGAGTCATGTTGTGATGCCTTGTTGTATTTGCACATATCGAGCATATTGTGTGTATGATTGAAATGCTTGGTATGTGTGGGATCTGACTATCTAGTTGTTTATCTTTAGTAGCCTCTCTTACCGGGAAATGTCTCCTAGTGTTACCGCTGAGCCATGGTAGCTTGCTACTGCTCTGGAACACTTAGGCTGGCCGGCATGTGTCCTTCTTCGTTCCGGTGTCTGTCCCTTCGGGGAAATGTCACGCATTGAGTACCGGAGTCCTGTTAGCCCGCTACAGCCCGGTTTACCGGAGTCCTGCTAGCCCAGTGCTACAGCCCGGACCCACTTGCTGATGACCGACACGTTCGAAGCTGGGTCATGGATGCCTGTCCCTGTAAGTCTGTGCCACTTTGGGTTTACGACTAGTCATGTCAGCCCGGGCTCCTTATCATATGGATGCTAGCGACACTATCATATACGTGAGCCAAAAGGCGCAAACGGTCCCGGGCAAAGGTAAGGCGACACCCGTGGGGATACCGTGCGTGAGGCCGCAAAGTGATATGAGGTGTTACAGGCTAGATCGATGTGACATCGAGTCGGGGTCCTGACAGCGTTGGCATCAGAGCCGGACTGCCTGTAGGTTCTCCAAGCCAAACTGGTCGATGTTGAGTCTAGAAATTCTTTAGTTATATGTAGGGGAATTGTTTGTGGGTTGGAACGTAAGGCTCTTTTTACTCCTTTATCTTATGACATTCTGATCTGAGTCAGTCTATTCTTCCACCGGGGGTTAAGGAATTAGGATCTATTCTCTCTATCAGGATCACGTGTTACTAATCAGTAGTACCTTATAGGTTTGATGGATACAAGCCTAGTTCAGTTCTACTACCACATTATGTTGCTAGGATGGACTCAGAACTTGATATGATGATGTTGAGTGTGTATGAAATCCTTTGTCAAATGTCTCAAAATCCTTCTTGAGCATTTACAGCTGTTATGCTGCCGAAATTTTGCTAGAAATTCTAATGCCTTTGCATTATGATTGTGCTTTCAGATGGCCACTCGCGACCTCAATCAAGTGGTTCGCCTGACTCGATGCCTAGATGTACCCGGCCATACTGCCATGTTGGTCAGGGTAATGACTGAGGCTGGATACCGTTGGTATCCTGAGTACACGGTCGAAGAGCAATTCCGAGACTTTAATCAAAGCCAGTATCTCTGCACTGTCAGGATATTTCCATCTTATCCTGGGTCCACCGAGCCCCTTCACTGCTCCTATGGACTCGGGGTTACTATTGAGATGGCTGTGCAGGACGCCGCCTACTCTATGATGACCATCATGCGAGTCAGATCTGGTCTATTTCGGGACTCTGATTTCCGGTATATGCCAGGATCACTTCCGGGAGCACAAGGGTATCTCCAGGCTATCTATGCTGACCCCACTCAGGAGGATTCACGGACTCGCACCACTGCTGAGATGCTCGAGGATAAGGACCGTGAAAATCGGGCCTTGAGGTTAGAGCTCTTCAATACCCGTGCTGACCATTGGGCCACATTGACTCGGTTTGCACCGGCAGTGCAAGCTGGATATTCGGATATGCGCGATCTCTATCCTGTGAGATCTGCTTTGCCAGACGTGATGGGTTGGCGTGATGTAGGAGGCATCACCCCACCTCGCGGTCCCCGCAGGCCACCGTCTGTTGGTCCAAGACCTCATCCTAGCCCCTATGGTCCACAAGCTCCGCGAGATCGTCTGTTTCCGGATGATCATGTTGAGCTTCCAGGCTATGGAGGTGACTTCTATGAGGACTACTACGGATCGGTCTGAGTTAGTGGTAGTATCACTAGTTCGCACTAGCTGTGCCGTCTATCGTCCTGCGTGACTCGTGGGATATGACCTAGTTTGTACTCTTTCCGGAGGTGTAGAAAAATAATGTATAGGAGCTTGGGATGCCTCCGATGAGATGTAATCCTCTTTTCACCGTAATAGTACTTTGTTTGGTCTTGTACTAAACCCTGTATGGTGTGTATGACGATGGAATAAAGAAGCAGTTTCTGTATCTACCATGTCATACGGATGATCATCTTGCATTTCGAGTTATTCCTTACATTTTGTATCCTATGTCGGAATTTTATCATTCTGATAAATCATTGTCTTGTTTACCTAGGATGGTCAACACGCGCACTAACCCTGCTCCTCAAGAGCAGGCCGAAGGCAGTGAAGTCAGGAATGCAAATCTGCCTCATCCTCCTTCCCTAGCCGAGGTTATGATGGAAGCCGAAAGAAACAAGCGGGAGACCAACCGTTTGTTGGAGCGTATTGAACAGAACACGGCACACCATCAGAGGACTAACGTGGTGTCACTCAGTGATTTATCAAGTTACATCCACCCACGTTCCACCACTCCGTCGAGCCTCTCGACGCTGATGACTGGCTTCGCAGTATCTCTCACAACTGCGTTCCGCGCTGGTAGCGGAGGCTGACAAGGTCACCTTTGCTGCATATCATCTTGAAGGCCCCGCCAGTCTATGGTGGGAGAATTATGGAGCTATGCGCCCAGCGGGCCATGTCACTACTTGGGCTGAATTCAGCGAGGCTTTCCGTGAACATCACATTCCGGAGGGTCTCATGGACCGTAAACGTGAGGAATTTTGCAGTTTCACCTCAGGGCCGACTCTCTGTGGATGCTTACAGCAGGGAGTTCGGTAACCTCGCACGATATGCAACTGAGGAAGTTTCTACTGATGCCAAGAAGCAAGCAAGGTTCCGTAAGGGGCTTAGTCCTGAGCTTCGCCGCGACCTCCGTCTGCATGAGTGCACATCTTTTCAGAAACTTGTTAACAAGGCCATCAGTGCTGAAACTGGTCAGACTGATTATGACGCAACACGCAAGCATGGCCGTGACATGGGTTCCTCATCCGGTGCTGGTCCTCAGAAGCGCCGCGTGTGGGTGCCCAACACCGCCCTGCCACCCAGGTTCACACCGAGGCCATCCTTTCCAGGCGCCTCGCCCCGTTCAACAGTCTGCACCAGCCAAGCCCTATGGGGGTCCAACCAACAATGCTCCTCCACGTACCAGTTCCGTGACTGTTTCAAGTGTGGGGAATCTGGTCACTATATGCGTGAGTGTCCCCAGACCAACCCCAACCAATCTGCTAAAGCTGTTGGCCGTGGCAAGCCGACAGGGAAAGTGTTCCACGCCAAGCCGGCCACCGCTACACGTGGCCATGTCAACTGTATCTCTGCCGAAGAAGCTCAAGAGGATCCCAACGTCGTTCTCGGTACGCTCCTTGTTAATTGCCACCCGGCATCTGTTCTTTTCGATACAGGAGCCTCTCATTCATTTATATCCGAGAACTATGCCCGTCTGCATAACACCGCATTCTGTGACATGCCATCCACTATGGAAATTTCTACTCCTGGTTCTAGATGGCAGACCTCCAGGGTAAGTTATGGAAATGAAATCCAAGTCGACAGACTTGTTTTCCTTGCATCTTTGATAGCTCTCAAATTTTCAGATATTAATATCATTTTGGGTATGGACTGGATGTCAGCTCATCATGCCAAAATTGATTGCTTCTCTAGGACTGTTCAACTCACTCATCCTTCGGGGAAGATAGTCAATGTCTTGACCCCGATTAGCCAAGCGACAATTATATTCTCTTAACGCCAGCCCTTTGCCAGACCTTGAGGACGTTCCGGTAGTCCGTGACTTTCCGGATGTCTTCCCAGAGGAATTGCCAGGTGTTCCACCTGACAGGGATGTTGAGTTCGTAATAGACCTCATTCCAGGAACCGTTCCGATTGCTAGAAGACCCTATAAGATGGCACCACTAGAACTAGCCGAGCTTAAGAAACAACTCGATGAGTCCTTGAAAAAGGGTTTCATCCGACCTAGTTCATCTCCGTGGGCTTGCCCCGTCCTATTCGTCAAGAAGAAGGATGGTACGGACCGGATGGTTGTAGATTACCGACCGGTCAATTTGGTCACAATCAAGAACAAATATCCGCTCCCTAGGATCAACGACCTGTATGATCAGCTCGCTGGATCCTCAGTCTTCTCCAAGATGGATTTGAGGTTGGGCTACCATCAAATCAAAATCAGAAATGGGGACATTCCTAAAACGGCCTTTGTTACTCGTTATGGCCAATACGAGTACACCGTCATGTCCTTTGGTTTAACCAATGCTCCAGCCACTTTTTCTCGGCTAATGAACTCAATCTTCATGGAGTATTTGGATAAATTCGTCGTAGTTTATCTCCATGATATACTCATCTATTCCAAGAACGAGGAAGAACATGCCGAACATCTAAGGCTAGTGTTGAAGAAACTTCGAGAGCACCGCCTTTATGCCAAATTCTCTAAATGTGAATTTTGGTTGTCAGAAGTGACCTATCTGGGTCATGTAATATCTGGTAAAGGTATTGTTGTTAACCCTGAGCGAGTTCAAGTCGTCCTTAATTGGACTCCACCTGAATCGGTCAAGCAAGTTCGGAGTTTTCTAGGCTTAGCGAGTTATTGCCGTCGCTTTGTCGAAAACTTTTCTAAAGTTGCTAAACCTCTAACCGAACTCCTTAAGAAGGATAAAAAGTTTGAATGGACTCCACAATGTGAGCACAGCTTTCAGGAACTGAAAAGACGCCTGACTTCTGCTCCCGTACTGGTACCGCCAGACTTCTCTAAGGACTTTGTTATTTACTGCGACGCCTCACGACAAGGACTAGGCTGTATTCTCATGCAAGATCGACATGTAATTGCTTACGCCTCATGGCAATTGCACCCACATGAGGAGAATTATCCTACTCATGATCTAGAGCTTGCAGCTGTAGTCTATGCACTTAAAACCTGGCGACATTACCTCCTCGGTAATCGTTGCGAAATATTCACTGATCACCAAAGTCTGAAGTACATCTTCACCCAACCGGATTTGAATCTCAGGCAAAGACGTTGGGTCGAGTTGATCAGAGATTTCGACTTAGGAATAACTTACACCCCAGGGAAAGCCAACGTCATGGCTGATGCGCTAAGTCGTAAATCTTATTGTAACAACCTAATGTTACAACAAAGTCAACCACTTCTCCATGAGGAATTTCGGAAGCTTAACCTTCACATCGTTCCTCAAGGTTTCCTTTCCACCTTGGTGGCGAAACCTACCCTTTCGGACCAGATCGTCAAGGCACAGAAGGTAGATCCGGGAAACTCCCGCATCAAGAGAAACATCAAGAAAGGAATTGCGAATTGTTTCTCCATTAATGATCAAGGGGTCGTATACTTCGGGAATCGACTAGTGGTTCCCAAAGTGCGAAACCTGAGGCGATTGATCCTTAAGGAGGCTCATGAATCTCCTCTCACCATTCATCCCGGTAGTACTAAGATGTATCAGGACCTACGCCAGAGGTTCTGCTGGACTAGGATGAAGAGAGAAATTTCTCAATATATTGCTAATTGCGACGTCTGTCGTCGTGTAAAAGCAGAGCATCAACGGCCTGCTGGCACCCTTCAACCCCTAGCTATTCCTGAATGGAAGTGGGATAAAATTGGTATGGATTTCATTACCGGTTTTCCCAGGACCAAGAGAGGGAATAATGCTATCTTTGTCGTTGTCGATCGTCTTTCCAAAGTGGCCCATTTCCTACCTGTTCGTGAGAGTATAACCGCTAGTCAGCTGGCAGACTTATACATCTCCCGATAGTGTCTCTCCATGGTGTTCCTTTGGAAATTAACTCGGATCGAGGAAGTATTTTCACCTCTCGATTTTGGGAAAGTTTCCAAAATGCTATGGGAACCCGTCTCTCCTTTAGCACCGCTTTCCACCCTCAGTCGAGTGGTCAAGTGGAACGCGTCAACCAGATTCTAGAAGACATGCTTCGAGCCTCTGTTATCTCATTCGGAATGGATTGGGAGAAGTGCCTTCCATTTGCCGAATTCGCTTACAACCACAGCTATCAATCTAGCTTGGGTAAAGCCCCTTTTGAAGTTCTCTATGGACGACGGTGTCGAACACCCCTTAACTGGTCAGAGACCGGGGAAAGACAATTCTTTGGCCCGGATATGATTCAGGAAGCAGAAGAACAAGTTCGCATCGTTCGTGAAAAGTTGAAAACAGCCCAATCTCGTCAAAAGAGTCAATATGACCGAAAACATAAGGCTATGACTTTCGAGGTTGACGAGAAGGCTTATCTTCGGGTTACCCCTCTGAAGGGAACCCATCGTTTCGGTATCAAAGGCAAATTGGCTCCTCGTTACATTGGACCTTTTCGCATTCTCGCCAAACGAGGAGAAGTTGCCTACCAGTTGGAACTACCTCCGCACATCTCCAGAGTCCACGATGTCTTCCACGTTTCTCAACTCAGGCGTTGCTTCTCGGATCCTATCCGTGGAGTGGACCACGAAACGCTTGATCTCCAAGATAATCTTACATATCGAGAGTACCCCATTCGTATCCTCGATCAGGCCGAGCGTACCACTCGACGTCATAATATCAAGTTTCTCAAAGTACAATGGTCGCACCTTTCTGAGGATGAAGCAACTTGGGAAAGGGAGGATCGTCTTCGACTTGAGTATCCCGCCTTCTTTCCGGAGGAGCCCAAATCTCGGGACGAGATTCTTTTGAGTGGGGGTGAGTTGTCACATCCTAGTTAGCCATGCATTAGAGTGTTGCATCATGTTTACTCCTTCATCAGAAACCTGAAATGGGGATGACAGAACCCCCAGTCCCCTCTGAAACCAACTAGGGTTTACTAAAAACTTTTTCAATGAACCTGAAATGCCCTTCTAAAATGCCCATCATTTTTGTCTTGGTTCAGAACCTCTGCCAAAAGTGGTGCACATTTTCCTAGGCCATCCTAGGGTTTTTGAATTAAATCATAAATATTTGAATTTGGGCATTTAAAATTATATAAAATATTTAAATGCTCAAATAACTCCAAACTAAAATGTTTCATGTTGGAAATAATCCAACTATGGACCAGGAGTAGTTTGATGATTTTAGGAGTTGCCTAAGTATTTTATTTAATTCAACAAAGTTGCAGAAGTATTAAAAAAACAGAAAACAGAAAAAAATGGAAAAGCTTACCTGGCGCCCAGCACCCGGCCCACCTGCCGGCCCAGCCCAGCACCGCGCCAGCGAGCTGCTTGCCGGCCAGGCAGGCAGGCAGGTGCTCGACGGCGAGCACCGCATGGGTGCCACGCACCTGCTCGCCGCCTCGCCGCCTCCCTCGCCCGGCTAACGCCGTGAATCGGCCTCCCTCTCTCCCCCGAACCTCCCAGACACCCCCTCTCCTCTCCAGCTCCTCTCCCTCGCTCTCCCACGCCATGGCCGACGCCATCGCCGCCACCCCCTCGCCGTAGCCACGCCCTCCGTCAACCCCACGCCGTGCCGCCGTGTCCAGGAGCTCCGCCGCCGTCCACTTCATCGAGCTAGCCGAGCCCCGTGTGCTCGTGCGGCCCGAGACCACCGCACCGACCTCGCCCGAGCTCGCCGTCGCCGGAGATCCCCTTCAACGCCGTCGCCGCCTCAGCTCGTCCCCGACCCCGCCGGTGGCCTCTACGGGAGCGCTGTGAGCCTAGCTACCCCTCCGACCCTCCCTCTCTCATTCCCGAGCCGTGTAGCCACCGCACGAAGATCACACGCACGCACCGCCGCGGATCTCGTCGCCGACGTGCTCCCGGCCATCCTCCGGCCAACCCGCGGTGTCCAACGCACTCACCACGCTGCGTTGGGCCCAACCGTGCACTTCCCGCACCTCCCCGCACACCCTAGGCCGAGTTCGCTTTCACCCGAACTCCGGTGGCCGCCAAAGTCGTCGCCGGCGCCAACTCCGGCCACCCCGACCCCAACGGACTCCACCAAGAGCTGCGGCTCGTCCTCAGCTCCACTCCGGTGGTCTCCGCGACCCATTTGGTGGCCAGAACAGCCAAAACCACTTCCGCCGCTGCGTCGGGCTCGCCGGCGGCTAAACGCCGGTGTCGCCGACCCGGGTTTGACCACGGGTGGGCCCTGGTTGACTCCCCTGAGTCAATGACAGGTGGGGCCCAGCCCTGTTAATTAAACAGGTTTAGTTTTAATTAAACTTTAATTAATTTAATCACCCTGACATGCGGGACCCACTGTCAGGTTTGACCCGGACGTGTTCCGTTGACCTGCTGACGTCACACTGACGTCAGGCTGACGCAATAATTGATTTTCTGGAATTATTCTAATATAGGAAATTCCAGAATATAATTTAAACTTCAAAATTTCATAACTTTTATTCTGTAACTCCAAATCAGACAAATTATATATGAAAAATGATCAGAAAAATCCAATCTATCCATCTGTACTATTTTCATGCATGACTAAACAAGTTAACTTGATGTTTAATGCAGAACAAGGAAAAACACTTTAAAGGGCCATATTGAGTTTGAAATTTGAATCTTTGATCCAAATTGGTACAAACCCTTCTGGTCTTAGTTGCATTAGCCCAACACACTCATATTGCTATGTTTCATGCATGCATCATATTGTTGCACATTGTTTGGTGATGGTTGTGTATCGGTGTTCTTTGCGGCAGGATCTGCCTCCGAGGAGTATCGTGATTACCCTAACGAAGAACCGTATCAGTGCATCGAACCATCAGGCAAGCAACCAACCATTTGATCATATCGATACAATCCCATGTTCTCGCTCCTGCTCTCTTTTACTGCATTAAGACAACGCGTTTCAAACTGCTGTGTGCTACGGTAGTTGAACCCACTTCCTCTGCATGACCTGTCATTGCCACAGTAACTAGATGAAACCCACTAGCATGTGTAGGAGTTGATTGAGCCATATGTATGTGTTGTTCCTACCTTGCTATGCCTGCTATGCTTAGAGTCGTGTCAGGTCTGGTTCATCTGGGTGATGGGCTAGAGTGAAATGATTATGTCGGTAATGAGAGTGGTGTGGTGAACACGATTTGGTAAAGGTATCGATGAGAGGCCATGTAGGAGTACATGGTGGGTTGTTTCATTGAAGCCGACCTTAAGCACTGAGATCTGTATGTGTGATTTAAGAATCAGCTACTACCATGCATTGGGCCCGAAACCAATGGACCCTCTCGGCTTCTTATTCACCCTAGTTCTCCGTCCAGGAGTTGCAAGTAGTTTCTGGTGTTTGTAGCCTACTGGAGGCCGTGGACAGCGCTGACCGTAGGGGTGGGCTGTGATGCGGTAGGTACGTGGCCGGGTGTACCGAATACCCGTTAGGTATCTCGGGAACCCTGTTCACATCGTTCGGGGCCGTATGGGAAACCTCGGCCGGACTCCCTGCGGATGGAACCTGGATAGGCGATAAACCTGGACTGGAGGCTTAGGTGGTTAGGTAGGTCGTGGCCGACACCCACGTTGGGCTTCCGCTTGAAGGTTGCCGAGTACATGTCGTGTAAACGACGGTAAGTGGTGAGAGCGTGTATGAAGAAGTACACCCCTGCAGGGTTATCATAATCTATTCGAATAGCCGCGTCCGCGGTAAAGGACTACTTGGTTGCCTATACAGTTCATAGACAAGTAAATGGAAACTATTAAAAGCCTCAAGATAAGTGTGAGTGCCGAGGATGGCTCTTCCGTAGGAAGACGGAGGTGGAACCTCGGTAGTGTATTGAAGTGGTGAGTAGTGGACTCGTGTACGCAAAACCATTTCAAGTTGGAGTCTCGTAGGTTAGCCTAGCCAAGAGTCAAAGCTGGCTTGCTGCAATAACTCCACCAACCCTTCTTGATAATATGCATGTATGTAGGATCTGATGTAAGTCTTGCTGAGTACCTTTGTACTCATGTTGCTATAATTTACAATTTTACAGAAGACGCTGCAACCCCTTCTGATGGGTTCTATGTAGACGTTGACATCAATGAGTAGGCTAAGGCCCAGGTGGTGATCCTGAGCTTGTGAAGGACCTCGTAGTATAGCTAGGCTTTCCAAGCCTCTTTTATTTTCTAGTTGTCTGTACTCAGACAAGTTACTTCCGCTGCTGGTTTGTATGACTGTATGACTTGAATGCTGGGTCGTGTGACCCGTACCTTTGTGTATGTTATGTATGGCTCTCTGAGCCTTAAATAAAGTACTTGTGTCGTAGAGTCATGTTGTGATGCCTTGTTGTATTTGCACATATCGAGCATATTGTGTGTATGATTGAAATGCTTGGTATGTGTGGGATCTGACTATCTAGTTGTTTATCTTTAGTAGCCTCTCTTACCGGGAAATGTCTCCTAGTGTTACCGCTGAGCCATGGTAGCTTGCTACTGCTCTGGAACACTTAGGCTGGCCGGCATGTGTCCTTCTTCGTTCCGGTGTCTGTCCCTTCGGGGAAATGTCACGCATTGAGTACCGGAGTCCTATTAGCCCGCTACAGCCCGGTTTACCGGAGTCCTGCTAGCCCAGTGCTACAGCCCGGACCCACTGGCTGATGACCGACACGTTCGAAGCTGGGTCATGGATGCCTGTCCCTGTAAGTCTGTGCCACTTTGGGTTTACGACTAGTCATGTCAGCCCGGGCTCTTTATCATATGGATGCTAGCGACACTATCATATACGTGAGCCAAAAGGCGCAAACGGCCCCAGGCAAAGGTAACGCGACACCCGTGGGGATGCCTTGCGTGAGGCCGCAAAGTGATATGGGGTGTTACAAGCTAGATTCGATGTGACATCGAGTCGGGGTCCTGACAATTCAGTAGTCTTCAGCATATAAGAACCAGCACAGGAAGTATCGAGCATGGTGCGATCATTGCGAGAAAGCCGAGCATAAAAATTTTGAATAATAATTTCTCTTGAGAGCTCATGATTGGGCATGAATATAACATTGACTTAAGCCTCCCCCAAGCTTGAGAGATGCTCTCTCCTTCGCGAGGCCAGATATTATATATGTAATTACGATCACAGTGAACAAGATGCATAGGATAGAACTTCTGGTGAAATTCCAACTTCAATCGTTTATAGTTCCAAGATCTCGTATCATCACATAGCCTATACCATCTCAATGCATATCCCTTCAAAGATAAAGGGAAGACCTTCCTCTTAACAACATCATCGGGAATACCTGCAAGCTTAAATAATCCACAAACTCCATCCACAAAGATAAGGTGTAAATCGGGATGCAATGTTCCATCTCCTGCAAAAGGATTAGCTAGCAGTTTCTCTATCATACCCGAAGGAATTTCAAAGTAAACATTTGATGTAGGTTCAGTAGGTTGAGGAGAAACTCTTTGCTCTACTGGTCGGGGAGAAGATACCCCGAACAAGCCCCTCAAAGGATTAGTTTCCATAGTAACAAGTGACAGAAAATTTCAGCACACTATATAAATGTTTCCTTGCCAAGTTTAACTCACCAAAGGCGCTTCACTCCCCGGGAACGGCGCCAGAAAAGAGTCTTAATGACCCACAAGTATAGGGGATCTATCGTAGTCCTTTCGATAAGTAAGAGTGTCGAACGCAACGAGGAGCAGAAGGAAATGACAAGCGGTTTTCGCTAAAGTATTCTCTGCAAGCACTGAAATTGTAGGTAATAGATAGTTTTGTGATAAGATAATTTGTAATGAGTAACAAGAAATGAAAGTAAATAAGGTGCAGCAAGGTGGCCCAATCCTTTTTGTAGCAAAGGACAAGCCTGGACAACTTCTTATAATGAGAAAAGCGCTCCTGAGGACACATGGGAATTATCGTCAAGCTAGTTTCATCACGCTCATATGATTCATGTTCGGTACTTTGATAATTTTATATGTGGGGTGGACCGGTGCTTGGGTACTGCCCTTACTTGGACAAGCATCCCACTTATGATTAACCCCTATTGCAAGCATCCGCAACTACAAAAGAAGTATTAAGGTAAACCTAACCACAGCATGAAACATATGGATCCAGATCAGCCCCTTATGAAGCAACACATAAACTAGGGTTTAAGCTTATGTCACTCTAGCAACCCATCATCTACTTATTACTTCCCAATGCCTTCTGTCCGTGTCAAAACCGGCGGATCATGGGTAGGGGGTCCCGAACTGTGTGTCTAGACGGATGGTAACAGGAGACAAGGGACACGATGTTTTTACCCAGGTTTGGGCCCTCTCGATGGAGGTAAAACCCTACTCCTGCTTGATTAATATTGATGATATGGGTAGTACAAGAGTTGATCTACCACGAGATCAGAGAGGCTAAACCCTAGAAGCTAGCCTATGGTATGATTGTTGTCTTTCCTACGGACTAAAACTCTCCGGTTTATATAGACACCAGAGAGGCCTAGGGTTACAGAGAGTCGGTTACAATGGGAGGAGATCTTCATATCGAATTGCCAAGCTTGCTTTCCATGCCAAGGAAAGTCCTATCCGGACACGGGACGAAGTCTTCAATCTTGTATCTTCATAGTCCGGGAGTCCGGCCAAAGGTCATAGTCCGGCCATCCGGACACACCCTAATCCAGGACTCCCTCAGTAGCCCCTGAACCAGGCTTCAATGACGACGAGTCCGGCGCGCAAATTGTCTTCGGCATTGCAAGGCGGGTTCCTCCTCTGAATATTTTATAGAAGATGTTGAACACAAGGATACTGTCCGGCTCTACAAAATAAGTTCCACATACCACCGTAGAGAGAATAATATCTGCACAAATCTAATCTGCTGGCGTATTCTGCAGCGTGACATCATGCCTTGGCCAAGCCTTTACGAATCGTTTTACTGTTCCACCTCAGCATGTTTAGCGAGGTGGTTTCCTTCGCACGTCTTGTCAAAGCAGAGATCGTGTACCCTTATTCCTGGATTCTCATCAATACGAGCGTGGGTAACCCAACCGTGCCTTTGGTACGACTTACTAATTGAAAGGGAGTCCCAAACGGTTACGGGGAGGGCTCTTGGTATTCAACCTCTTTATAAAGATACAAAGGCTTGACTCCTTTCTTTTCAATTCAATCGAATCCACCCCTCGCCTCGAGTTCCAACACCCAAAGCTCTAGTTTTAGGTGCTTCGGACCTTCGATGATGTCCGGCTCCGACCTTCAAGGCTGGTGGATGCCTTCCTCCATTACGGAAGAAGACGTGCGAAAGCTGAGAGATGCCAGGTATCTAACCAGTGAAATCTCGCATAGGCTGCCTGCTCAAGGGAAGGCCATTCCCACTTCCCAGCCTGGTGAAAGCATGGTGTTCACATCTCACTTCCTTCGGGGGCTAGGCTTCCCGATTGATCCCTTCGTGAGGGGGCTTATGTTTTATTACGGGCTGGAATTTCACGACTTAGCTCCGGAGTCCGTCCTCCAAATCTCGACGTTTATTGTCATGTATGAGGCCTTCCTCCATATTACCCCTCACTTCGGATTTTGGCTTAGAACCTTCAAGGTAGAACCGAAGATGATCGAGGGGCAGCACGCTGAGTGCGGAGGAGCTATCATAAGCAAGATGGCCGACGCTCCATGGCCCGAGGGCTCTTTCCAAGAGGAGTTCGGCTTATGGCAACGGGACTGGTTTTACATCACAGCCTCCAGGGGAACCACGTGGGTGGCGCCACCTGCTTTTCGCTCGAGTCCCCCACCACGGCTAGCGTCATGGGTCAATGAAGGGCTTATCTGGGGGCCGTCCAAAGACGTGCCCTTGCTGTAGGGCCGCATTCGAGATCTCCTAGAAAGAGATATCAACTTGACTGTAGTGGCGCAAACTATGTTTTATCCGAAGGGACCGCGAGCTGCATGCTGCCCTGCAAACGTCGCCCTCTCCGCCTGTGGGAATTTAATCCGAAGGGACCGCGAGTCCTCCAACACTTTATGGGCACGACGTCCGTGGAGATGTACAAATTGTTCTTCGGATCACAAGCAAGTGAAGGAAATATGCCCTAGAGGCAATAATAAGTTATTATTTATTTCCTTATTTCATGATAAATGTTTATTATTCATGCTAGAATTATACTAACCGGAAACATGATACATGTGTGAATACATAGACAAACATATAGTCACTAGTATGCCTCTACTTGACTAGCTCATTAATCAAAGATGGTTATGTTTCCTAACCATAGACATGTGTTGTCATTTGATTAATGGGATCACATCATTAGGAGAATGATGTGATTGACATGACCCATTCCGTTAGCCTAGCACTTGATCGTTTAGTATGTTGCTATTGCTTTCTTCATGACTTACATGTTCCTGTAACTATGAGATTATGCAACTCCCGTTTACCAGAGGAACACTTTGGGTGCTACCAAACGTCACAACGTAACTGGGTGATTATAAAGGAGTACTACAGGTGTCTCCAAAGGTACATGTTGGGTTGGCGTATTTCGAGATTAGGTTTTGTCACTCCGATTGTCGGAGAGGTATCTCTGGGCCCTCTCGGTAATGCACATCACTATAAGCCTTGCAAGCAATGTAACTAATGAGTTAGTTACGGAATGATGCATTACGTAACGAGTAAAGAGACTTGCCAGTAACGAGATTGAACTAGGTATTGGATACCGATGAACGAATCTCGGGCAAGTAACATACCGATGACAAAGGCAATAACGTATGTTGTTATGCGGTTTGACCGATAAAGATCTTCGTAGAATATGTAGGAGCCAATATGGGCATCCAGGTTCCGCTATTGGTTATTGACCGAGAATAGTTATAGGTCATGTCTACATAGTTCTCGAACCCGTAGGGTCCCCACGCTTAAGGTTTCGATGACAGTTATATTATGAGTTTATGAGTTTTGATGTACCGAAGGAGTTCGGAGTACCGGATGAGATCGGGGACATGACGAGGAGTCTCGAAATGGTCGAGACGTAAAGATCGATATATTGAACGACTATATTCGGACTTCGGAAAGGTTCCGAGTGATTCGGGTATTTTTCGGAGTACCGGAGACTTACGGGAATTCGCCGGGGAGTATATGGGCCTTATTGGGCTATACGGGAATAGAGGAGAGAGGCCAAAAGGAAAGAGGCCTGCGCCCCCCCCTCTGGTCCGAATTGGACAAGGGGCGCAGCCCCCTTTTCCTTTTGCCTCTCCCCCTCTTTCCCCTTCTCCTACTCCAACAAGGAAGGAAGGAGTCCTACTCCCGGTGAGAGTAGGACTCCCCTTGGCGCGCCCCCTCCTAGGTCGGCCGCACCTCCCCCTCCCTCCTTTATATACGGGGGCAGGGGGCACCCCATGACACACAAGTTGATCTACGGATCGTTCCTTAGCCGTGTGCGGTGCCCCCCTCCACCAGATTCCACCTCGGTCATATCGTCACGGAGTTTAGGCGAAGCCCTGCGCCGGTAGAACATCATCATCGTCACCACGCCGTCGTGCTGACGGAACTCATCCCCGAAGCTTTGCTAGATCGGAGCCCGGGGATCGTCATCGAGCTGAACGTGTGCTGAACTCGGAGGTGCTGTACGTTCGGTGCTTGGATCGGTCGGATCGTGAAGACGTACGACTACATCAACCGCGTTGTGCTAACGCTTCCGCTTACGGTCTACGAGGGTACGTGGACAACACTCTCCCCTCTCGTTTCTATGCCATCACCATGATCTTGCGTGTGCGTAGGAAATTTTTTGAAATTACTGCGTTCCCCAACAGTGGCATCCGAGCCTAGGTTTTATGCGTTGATGTTATATGCACGAGTAGAACACAAGTGAGTTGTGGGCGATACAAGTCATACTGCTTACCAACATGTCATACTTTGGTTCGGCGGTATTGTGAGATGAAGCGGCCCGGACCGACATTACGCGTACGCTTACGCGAGACTGGTTTCACCGTTACGAGCACTTGTGCTTAAAGGTGGCTGGAGGGTGTCTGTCTCTGTCACTTTAGCTGAATCGAGTGTGGCTACGCCCGGTCCTTGCGAAGGTTAAAACAGCACTAACTTGACGAACTATCGTTGTGGTTTGATGCGTAGGTAAGAATGGTTCTTGCTAAGCCTATAGCAGCCACGTAAAATTTGCAACAACAAAGTAGAGGACGTCTAACTTGTTTTTGCAGGGCATGTTGTGATGTGATATGGTCAAGACGTGATGCTATATTTTATTGTATGAGATGATCATGTTTTGTAACCGAAGTTATCGACAACTGGCAGGAGCCATATGGTTGTCGCTTTATTGTATGAAATGCAAACGCCCTGTAATTGCTTTACTTTATCACTAAGCGGTAGCGATAGTCGTAGAAGCAATAGATGGCGTAACGACAATGATGCTACGATGGAGATCAAGGTGTCACGCCGGTGACGATGGTGACCACGACGGTGCTTCGAAGATGGAGATCGCAAGCACAAGATGATGATGGCCATATCATATCACTTATATTGATTGCATGTGATGTTTATCCTTTATGCATCTTATCTTGCTTTGATTGACGGTAGCATTTTAAGATGATCTCTCACTAATTATCAAGAAGTGTTCTCCCTGAGTATGCACCATTGCGAAAGTTCTTCGTGCGGAGACACCACGTGATGATCGGGTGTGATAAGCTCTACGTTCAAATACAACGGGTGCCAAACAGTTGCACACGCGGAATACTCAGGTTAAACTTGACGAGCCTAGCATATACAGATATGGCCTCGGAGCACGGAGACCGAAAGGTCGAGCGTGAATCATATAGTAGATATGATCAACATAATGATGTTCACCATTGAAACTACTCCATCTCACGTGATGATCGGACATGGTTTAGTTGATTTGGATCACGTGATCACTTAGATGACTAGAGAGATGTCTGTCTAAGTGGGAGTTCTTAAGTAATATGATTAATTGAACTTTAATTTATCATGAACTTAGTCCTGGTAGTATTTTGCAAATTATGTTGTAGATCAATAGCTTGCGTTGTTGCTTTCATATGTTTATTTTGATATGTTCCTAGAGAAAATTGTGTTGAAAGATGTTAGTAGCAATGATGCGGATTGGATCCGTGATCTGAGGTTTATCCTCATTGCTGCACAGAAGAATTATGTCCTTAATGCACCGCTAGGTGACAGACCTATTGCAGGAGTAGATGCAGACGTTATGAACGTTTGGCTAGCTCAATATGATGACTACTTGATAGTTTTGTGCACCATGCTTTACGACTTAGAATCGGGACTTCAAAGACGTTTTGAACGTCATGGACCATATGAGATGTTCCAGGAGTTGAAGTTAATATTTCAAGCAAATACCTGAGTTGAGAGATATGAAGTCTCCAACAAGTTCTATGGCTAAAAGATGGAGGAGAATCGCTCAATTAGTGAGCATGTGCTCAGATTGTCTGGGTACTACAATCACTTGAATCAAGTGGGAGTTAGTCTTCCAGATAAGATAGTGATTGACAGAATTCTCTAGTCACCATCACTAAGTTACTAGAACTTTGTGATGAACTATAGTATGCAAGGGATGACGAAAACGATTCCTGAGCTCTTCGTAATGTTGAAAGCGACGAAGGTAGAAATCAAGAAAGAGCATCAAGTGTTGATGATTGACAAGACCACTAGTTTCAAGAAAAGGGCAAAGGGAAAGAAAGGGAACTTCAAGCAGAATGGCAAGCAAGTTGTCACTCCCGTGAAGAAGACCAAAGCTAGACCATAGCCTGAAATTGAGTGCTTACACTGCAAAGGAAATGGTCACTGGAAGCGGAAATGCCCTGAATATTTGGTGGATAAGAAGGATGGCAAAGTGAACAAGGGTATATTTGATATACAAGTTATTGATGTGTGCCTTACTAGTGTTTATAGTAGCCCCTGAGTATTTGATACTTGTTCGGTTGCTAAGGTTAGTGACTCGAAACAGGAGTTACAGAATAAACAAAGACTAGTTGAAGGAGAAGTGACGATGAGTGTTGGAAGTAGTTCCAAGATTGATGTGATCATCATCGCACACTCCCTACACTTTCGGGATTAGTGTTAAACCTAAATAAATGTTATTTGGTATTTGCATTGAACATGAATATGATTTGATCATGTTTATTGCGATACGGTTATTCATTTAAAGTCAAAGAATAATTGTTGTTCTATTTACATGAATAAAACCTTCGATGGTCATACACCCAATGAAAATAGTTTGTTGGATCTCGATCATAGTGATACACATATTCATAATATTGATGCCAAAAGATGCAAAGTTAACAATGATAGTGCAACTTATTTGTGGCACTGCCGTTTGGGTCATATCGGTATAAAGCGCATGAAGAAACTCCATAAAGATAGATTTTCAAAATCACTTGGTTATGAATCATTTGATGCTTGCAAACCCTGCCTTTTATGCAAGATGACTAAAACTCCGTTCTCCGGAACAATGGAACGAGCTAGTGACTTGATGGAAGTAATACATATCGATGTATACGGTTCAATGAGTGTTGATGCTTGTGGCGGGTATCGTTATTTTCTAACCTTCATAAGATGAATTGAGCAGATATGAGTATATCTACTTAATGAAGCACAAGTCTGAAACATTTGAAAAGTTCAAAGAATTTCAGAGTGAAGTGGAGAATCATCGTAACAAGAAAACAAAGTTTCTGCAATTTGATCGCGGAGACAAATTTGAGTTACGAGTTTCGTCTTCAATTAAAACAATGTGGAATAGTTTCACAAACTCATGCCACCTGGAACACCACAGCTTAATGGTGTGTCCGAACGTCATAACAGTACTTTATTGGATATAGTGCAATCTATGATGTCTCTTACTGATTTACCACTATCATTTTGGGGTTATGCATTAGAGACAGCTGCATTCACGTTTAATAGGGCACCATCTAAATCCGTTGAGACGACAACGTATGAACTATGGTTTAGCAGTAAACCTAAGCTATCGTTTCTTAAAGCTTCGAGTTGCGATGCTTATATGAAAAAGGTTTTCAACCGGATAAGCTCGAACCCAAATCGGAGAAGTGTGTCTTCATAGAATACCCAAAGGTAACTATTGGGTACACCTTCTATCACAGATCCGAAAGCAAGATTCGTTGCTAAGATGGATCCTTTCTAGAGGAGGAGTTTCTCTCGAAAGAAGTGAATGGGAGGAAAGTAGAACTTGATAAGGTAATTGTACCTTCTCCCAAATTGGAAAGTAGTTCATCACAGAAATCAGTTCCAGTGATGCCTACACCGATTAGTGAGGAAGTTAATGATGATGATCATGAAGCTTCAGATCAAGTTACTACCGAACCTCGTAGGTCTTCCAGAATAAGATCCGCACCAAAGTGGTACGGTAATCCCATTCTAGAAGTCATGTTAATAGACCATGATGAACCTACGAACTATGAGGAAGCGATGATGAGCCCAGATTCCGCGAAATGGCTTGAGGCCATAAAATCTGAGATATGATCCATGTATGAGAACAAAGTATGGACTTTGATTGACTTGCTCGATGATCAGCAAGCCATGTTAAATAAATGGATCTTCAAGAGGAAGATGGACACTAATAGTAGTGTTACTATCTACTAAGCTCGACTTGTTGCGAAATGTTTTCAACAAGTTCAAGATGTTGAATACAATGAGATTTTCTCACTCGTATCAAAGCTTAAGTCTGTCTGAATCATGTTAGCAATTGCCACATTTTATGAAATCTGGCAAATGGATGTCAAAACTGCATTCCTTAATGGATTTATTAAAGAAGAGTTGTATATGATGCAACCAGAAAGTTTTTGTCAATCCTAAAGATGCTAACAAAGTGTGCAAGCTCCAGCAATCCATCAATGGACTGGTGCAAGCATCTTAGAGTTGGAATATACACTTTGATGAGTTGATCAAAGCATATGGTTTTATACAGACTTTTGGAAAGGCCTGTATTTACAAGAAAGTGAGTGGGAGCTCTGTAGCATTTCTGATATTATATGTGCAAGACATATTGTTGATTGGAAATGATATAGAATTTCTGGATAGCATAAAAGGATACTTGAATAAAAAGATTTTCAATGAAAGACCTCGGTGAAGCTGCTTACATATTGAGCATCAAGATCTATTGAGATAGATCAAGACGCTTGATAAGTTTTTCAATAAGTACATACCTTGTCAAGATTTTGACATAGTTCAAAATTGAATAGTCAAAGAAAGAGTTCTTGCATGTGTTACAAAGGTGAGAAATTGAGTAAGACTCAAGACCCGACCATAGCAGAAAAGAGAAAGAGAATGAAAGTCATTCCCTATGCATCAGTTATAGGTTCTATAAAAGTATGCCATGCTATGGACCAGACCTATTGTATACTCTGCCCTAGTTTGGCAAGGGGGTACAATAGTGATCTAGGAGTAGATCACTGGACATTGGTCAAAATTATCCTTAGTTGTGACGCCCCCGATTCAATCGTACACTAATCATGCACGCAAATGTGTACGATCAAGATCAGGGACTCATGGGAAGATATCACAACACAACTTTACAAATAAAATAAGTCATACAAGCATCATAATACAAGCCAGGGGCCTCGAGGGCTCGAATACAAGTGCTCGATCATAGACGAGTCAGCGGAAGCAACAATATCTGAGTACAGACATAAGTTAAACAAGTTTGCCTTAAGAAGGCTAGCACAAACTGGGATACAGATCGAAGGAGGCGCAGGCCTACTGCCTGGGATCCTCCTAACTACTCCTGGACGTCGTCAGCGGGCTGCACGTAGTAGGGGCACCTCCGGTGTAGTAGGGGTCGTCGTCGACGGTGGCGTCTGGCTCCTGGACTCCAGCATCTGGTTGCGACAACCAGAAAGAAAGGAAAGGGGGAAAAAGGGGGGAGAAAGCAACCGTGAGTACTCATCCAAAGTACTCGCAAGCATGGAACTACACTACATATGCATGGGTATATGTGTAAGGAGGCCATATCAGTGGACCGAACTGCAGAATGCTAGAATAAGAGGGGGATAGCAAATCCTGTCCAAGACTACGCTTCTGGCAGCCTCCGTCTTGCATCAAGTAGAAGAGAGTAGATTGAAGTCCTCCAAGTAGCATCTCCAAGTAGCATCTCCAAGTAACATCTCCAGTAGCATAATCCTACCCGGCGATCCCCTCCTCGTATCCCTAAGAGAGAGCGACCACCGGTTGTATCTGGCACTTGGAAGGGTGTGTTTTATTAAGTATCCGGTTCTAGTTGTCATAAGGTCAAGGTACAACTCCAAGTCGTCCTGTTACCGAAGATCACGGCTATTCGAATAGATTAACTTCCCTGCAGGGGTGCACCAACTTACCCAACACGCTTGATCCCATTTGGCCGGACACACTTTCCTGGGTCATGCCCGGCTGCAGAAGATCAACACGTCGCAGCCCCACCTAGGCAAAACAGAGAGGCCAGCACGCCGGTCTAAACCTAAGCGCACAGTGGTCTGGGCCCATCGCCCATAGCACACATGCACGTTGCGAGGGTGGCCGGAAGCAGAACTGGCCCCCTTAATACAAGAGCAGGCTTACGTTCCAATCCGGCGCGCGCCGCTCCGTCGCTGACGTCTGAAGTGCTTCATCTGATACCACGACGTCGGGATACCCATAACTACTCCCGCGTAGATGGTTGGTGCGTATAAGCTCGTAGCCAACTCAGATCAAATACCAAGATCTCGTTAAGCGTGTTAAGTATCCGCGAACGCCGAACAGGGCCAGGCCCACCTCTCTCCTAGGTGGTCTCAACCTGCCCTGTCGTTCCGCCACAAAGTAATCGTCGGGGACCGTCGGGAACCCAGGCCCACCTCTACCGGGATGGAGCCACCTGTCCTTTCAGCCCCCAACTCCGAACAGTATCACAGGTAATGTAATAGTGTAAAGTGTATAGTATATGCCCGTGATCACCTCCCGAAGTGATCACAGCCCAGTAGTATAGCATGGCAGACGGACAAGAGTGTAGGGTCACTGATGGAACACTAGCATCCTATACTAGGCATTTAGGATTGCGGGTAAGGTATCAATGACTGTAGCAGCAATGACTGGCTATGCATCAGAATGGGATTAACGGAAAGCAGTAACATGCTACACTACTCTAATGCAAGCAGTATAGAGAAGAGTAGGCGATATCTGGTGATCAAAGGGGGGGCTTGCCTGGTTGCTCTGGCAAGAAGGAGGGGTCATCAACTCCGTAGTCGAACTGGGGGTAGCCGGCAGTCTCGGGGTCTATCGGAAAGAAGTAACGGAGAGGGAACACAATAAATAACAGAACAAGCAAAGCATCACAAAGCGTAACAAGACAATACGCGGGGTTTGGTGTGCCCTAACGCGGTAGTAAGTGATACCGACGAAGGGGGGAAACATCCGGGAAAGTATTCCCGGAGTTTCGCGTTTTCGGACAGATGAACCGGATGGGGAAAGTTGCGTGTTTGCTATGCTAGGGATGTGTGGCAGACGAACGGGCTGCGTATTCGGATTCATCTCTTCGTTCTGAACAACTTTCATGTAGAAGGTTTTTTCATCTGAGCTACGGTTTATTTTATATTAATTTTTAAAAGATATTATTAATTTCTTGAATTTAATTAATTATTTAATTAAATTCGAAATTGGATTTATGACATCGGCATGATGTCATGCTGATGTCAGCAGTCAACAGGGGTTGACTGGTCAACCTAATCAGTGGGTCCCGCTTGTCATTGACTGAGATTAACTAAAAAAGATTAATTAGTTTAATTAGTAATTAGGTTAATCTAATCAGGATTAGTTTAGTTAAATAGGATTATTAACTTAATTAATTTGCTAATTAATTAACTGATAATTTGATTATTTACTTTAAATTCTCTTCTCTTTTTTTTAAGGGACGGCCCACCTGTCAGGGGCACAATGTGCCCCTGCAGTGGCTGTGTGTACGCGGGGGAAAAGGGAGACAGAGGACTCCGGCGGCCTCATCTAGGAGCCACGGCGAGCTCCGGCGGGGCGCGAGGCCGTCAGCCGAACGCAGCGACCAGAGGCACGCGAGGTGCGACGTGGTATCCGGTAGCAGCAGGCAGAAGGGCGAGCGCGGCGGACGGGTGAGGCGCGGCGGGTGCAGCGGGACGGCGACGTCATGCCGGAATGCGACCCCGGCGACAAAATGTTCATCTGCGAACACTTGGAGTACCAGCACGACGAGGCGCGTGGAGTGGTGTAAGCGGTTCGTGTAGGGGCGGGTGAAAGTGACCATGACGACGACGTCCGACAGTGGTGCCGACTTGCCCTCGTCGGAGGTGAGCCAACGGGGCACGGGGAGGAGTGAGAAGAGGGTGAGGAGGACCGTGAGCTCACAGCGGTGCTCGAGGAGGGGCTCGGTGAGGGTGATGGTGCAGCATCTGCAGCGGATCCGGCGATGGCGTGCAGCAGCCAGCGTCGGGGAAGAAGCAGCGGGTGATGTGAGGGCGGCCTCCCAGCTCCGATCCAATGGAATAGACGAAGGAGAAGACGATGGCGCTCCTCCCGGTCAGACTCTCTGGGCGCGGGAAGGACGATGGCCACGCGGCGACCGTGGACAAGGTAACGACGATGGCGACGCCCTCTGGATCAAAGGGAGAGACGGGCATCGGCGTTCGGTCGGTTACCCCCGATCCAGATCGGGGGGAGAGGGAGGAGTGGACCGTGGGGAAGGGAGTGGGGGTCGTGGGATGGGGACG